>NW_026623289.1:88211-122038 GCF_030028575.1 Malurus melanocephalus
TTCCTTTCCTTTCCTTTCCTTTCCTTTCCTTTCCTTTCCTTTCCTTCTTTCCTTTCCTTTCCTTTTTCTCCTCTTTCCTTGGAAGGAAAAACATTAAGCATTCATAAAAAGAGGTTTTCCCACTTTCCTGCCCATTTGTTTGATCCCAGGATCTTGCAGAAAACAGGCTTTGGACAGTTTATAGTACCATTCTAAAGGSTGACAAGATCCATCTGTCTTCTCTRCAAGGCATCTCCAATTTGGGATKAAGGTACCCACCCAAGGSTGGTAGGATCTAAAGGACTTGGGCACTTTTCCCAGGTTTGGGGCTGGCTGACGACTTTGGGTATGAAGAGGAGCTCTGTGTGGCTGCAGCAGCTGAGCTCCCTCCCAGCCCCAGCAGAGCAGCCCTGTGTTGGAGACTGATGCAGTCCATCAAATACAATCCTTCACAGAAGCATCAGAGATGCTCCTTTTGAATGCCTGACCTTTTCCCCCTCCCTCTGCAGTGATGGTTTGAGGGCCTGATGTTCAGAAGCCATCTAAAGCACCCCTGGGGCAGGYTGTCAGGCAAAGTGCTGCAGCAATGACAGGAAAAACCAAACAACCCCATGGCAGCATTGATGTTGCTGCTTTTATGTGTTTGTAAGTAGTTCAGAGGGGGTGATCGCTGATTAAGTACCCGATATTAACTGCTCTTAATCACTGYTCTGGAGCCTAATGGAGCTCTTGTTTGCACATAACCATGCCTTGTAGCTGTCTTTAGCACACTTGACAGATGTGCTTATTGCCATCTTTACTGCATTTGTGTAATGGGCTTTTTAATTATTGATTCATCATTACTCCTTTATAAACTACTTACAAATGTCACCAGAATGAACTATGCTTGTGTTTTTCTTTTTAAAGCTCTTTCAGGTTTAAAAAATACAGTTCCCTGAAACAGTGTGACTCCAGGGGCAGGGGGCACTGGGCCTTGAAGAGGAAAGGAACAGGAATATACAAACACGTGAGGAAGCCTCCCACGTTTGAGTCAGTCCCCAAGGGCTATTTATAAAATACACTACCTGAGTAACCTTTGCTGTGCCTCTTCTTCTTCTTCCGTTTCCCAGAGGGCCTCTGCTTTTCCCTGTCGCTGTGAGTTTGCTCTGGGGGAAGTGTTGCTGAACAYGAGGAGTCAGTGGCTGGCTCCTCTGAGAAGGACTTGTCTTGAGAGGTGTCCAACAGCGAGTCTGTGCCGGGGTCTTCATTTTCCTTCGCCATCTCCTTTGACTCTGCCTGCTGAGCCTCATTGCAGGGAGCAGGCTGAGCACTCTCTGAGCCATCAGCTGGGCATTCCTTGCCCTGGCCTTCTGCCATGGACCCGTTAGTCCAGCTGAGCTGGTCCCTCAGAGCAGAGGCTGAACTGCTGCTCCCAAAACTGATCCTCGTGCTTATGTCAGCCACAGAGAAGGCAACGGAGCCRCTCTTTGTGCTGGGCTGGAGGCTTTCCACGCTGTCTGCCGGCTCCATCCTGGTGCCTGGCATGGGCTGACTGGTTCCATCAGCTTCCACTATGCTCACTGAGGGGCTTTTGGTCTGGAACTCCAGAGGTAAACTTCCTCCAGCATTGTTTTTAGATAATACCTGRCTTGAAGCTGAAGCATTTGTAACATCTCCACCAGTCTCCATTGGGGCMGTGGTTGAGGGGGGAGTGCTTTCTGAGGGATGACCATCCTTGTTTTGCTTGGTCTTGTCATCAGTCTGTTTCCCTGCTGCTTGTGGATCCTTAATACTCTTTCCTTTAAACAAAAAAACSACACAATCAACYAAGATGCACCTTCCCCTGCAGAGGTTACAGGTTAGCAGTTCCCTGTGGAGAGAGCACTGGCCCTAAAGCAGCTATGCAGAGGCAGCATCACTTTATCTTCCCTGTATTTCCCCTCCTTATACCCATGTGGTCACTCCAGCCCAGCTGGACTCCAAGGTCACAGCTCAGCAAAGCCCCTGCTTTGTTTYCAGMAGGTTTTTATGTGTCTYTGCTGCAAACTGGTCGATTTCCATTGAAAGCTTCAAGACTTAGAAGGAAGCCTGAAAGTCTACAGCAGAATAGAGAACCTGCCTGTGAGGTCCTACATCAGGCTTGGCTGTGTGAGGACTTCAGTCCCATTGCCCACTATTCAGCCTTAAGCTGCCCTTGCAAAGCAGGTCTAGGAGAGCCATGGATGGATCAACATCCTTGGACATCCTAACATGCACTGCCACTGAGGTCAAGAGATCAAAGAAAGGATATACCCATGGGCTGTCCCCTCACAAGCACCTAAAGGACTTGGGTACTGGCGCAAATAGGGTTTCTAATCCTTTCTTAAGGGCTTTTTCAGTCTCCCAAGTGTAGACTAAGACGRGGTGCAGCAGTCTTGTGCTGTGCTACTGAGACTTAACAGCGTGGAGGGGACTTGTGTGGGGGTGAAGCAGTGCCCCATTAGCGTGGTGCCATGGCCAACATGTGGGTTGAGCACCTCAGAGGGTTTATCAGCACAGRTGCAAGGCCATGCTGCTCCAAATTCCTGCTAATTCTGGGACAGACCTGGGTAATAACAGCTCAAGGCTCTCTGCTCCTCTCCTTGGCACTGGCTGCAAAGCCTTCTTAAATAAAATGCCCCAAATGCAARCACAAAGGCTTCTTGCTGGTGCATGCTTGGCTCAGGCTCAGAGGCAGATGGGAGTGAATGGCTGCAGGTACTGTCAGGTCTGAGTCCTTACCAGACTGGCTTTCCTCTGGGCTCTCTGCAGACGAGGATTTAGGAGCTGCATCCGTCTCGTGCCTGTTCTTTGTTTTTCTGAGAGTGAACCCTTTCCTTATGTCGGCAAGCAGGGCATCGATGACACACACCTCCTCCTGCTTCATCAGCCCCTTCTTAACTGTGGGGGTAGAGATGAGGGTTAAATCTGCCCAGAAGATGAGGCAGGAGGAGACTTCGCAGTGATTCCATTGCTAGAGGTGGCTACTGCTGTCCCAGTACAAGAAACCACTGGGCAAGGRCAAGGCACCTTCACCAGCCTGGGATCCATGCTCTGTGATCCCACAGCAGCATATCCTGGCTGCAGACAAGGGATCTGCTCCAAAGTCTTGGTGCTACAGCCTGGCACCAGTGATACCAGCTCTGCCTGGACCGGTTGTACTGTGACCTTGAAATACCCCCTGTTTGCTATGGATGCTGCTGGGAACCCTTTTTGTTTTCTTTTCTATTTTTCTATTTTTTTTTTTTAGGGAAATTAATTTTGATTTTTCTTTCAGCTTCTTTCAATTATATTTTTCAGTCTTAAATTTTCCTCCAGGAAAAGGCATATTTAAGAAACACATATGATTTTTGGGACAACTGTGGTAAAGAAAGATTATTCACATATATATGGGGACCTTGGATAGGGAAAAAGTCACATGTTTCTTGTTAAATTTGGGATTCAAAAGTTATGTTTAGAAACTGAAAAAGTTAACTGAAATATTTAATTTGTGGTGTTTTCTTTCCCTTCTCTGCTGTTCAGTCAGCAAACCTAAAATTAACTTCTCTGCCCAGCTGCAACTGTGGAAAGTCAATTCTTAGCCAGGGCTGTTCTTACACCTAAAAGCCTTTAGTCAGCCAGCACCTGGAAACCTACAAAATAAATTACCACTACTGGTCCATTAAAGCAGGACCACCAAAGAGCTCCTATGGCTCCATCTCTCTTTTTTGAAGCCATTTCAGATACTCACTGACTTTTCCATTTTCTCCCTTCTGTCTCTTGCCTTCTTCCTCTTCGAGCTGTTTTTTYCTCTTCTCTGCTTTGGCAGCTTGCTCCTTTCTGTCCTTGTTTTCCTGCAGGGAGGTAACAGGGCTGTGAGGAGGTTGGGTAAATGTCTGCTAGGAAAGCTGATGCAGAGAAAGGAGATCTATACATGAAAGAAGAGAAATTGTGGTCTCATCCTGTGCAATAAGTAAAATGGGCACTGGGAATAAGGGCTGTTGTACCAAGATGTTGGCCAAACTCTGCCACATCCCAGTTGGAGGTGGCARTGGTGACACACCTCACACAGGTACCTCTGGTGTGCTCACCTGCCTGACCTCTAGCTGAGGTGAAAGTGGCAGATACCAAAGCCACAGTTTTCTCCAAACAGGTGGCTTTTTTACTACATATCTCTTCTCTGAGTCTCTTTGCTCAGGTTAGAGCAAAGGGTTATGTTTTGTAAGCTACTTCTTCTAAAACTTGGACACTTGGCCCAAAAGCACCTTTGTGACTCTGCAGCTAAATTTGCACCAAAATCACAAATCCCCAATATTCGGGCCAGGCCAACAGGATGCAGTGGAATAGGGATCAGACACCACTTCAGTGRGGGAACTCACACCAAGTGCCTAAAAGAAGAGGCTGTAACCAGATTCCCCTGCTGGATTTGGGAGCCCATCCCACCCCTGTCCATCGAAGTGGRGGCAGGTACCAGCCTCAGGAATGCTCAGCTTTGTGTGTGCACATGCCAACCTTCAGGGCTCGGATGAACAGATCTCTGAAGGTCTTCATGACGCTGAATATGTCCTCTAGGGACAACTTGCTTGGRTCTTCACAGAGATAATTTGCAAGTTCTTCTCTCTTCTTTTCAATGGTTTCAAATTCTTCTTCCAGCTTTCTGGAGGCATCGATGCAATCCTGAAACACATTAAATGCACACAGTAAAGCATCATCCACAGGACAATCAGTGAAGTGCACTCACAGAGGAAGGATGAAAGATCTTGGWGCAGGACTCTGGGTCCTGGCTTTTTTTCCCAAAGGAGCTTTTGGGAAGCAGGTGAGAGGACATTAAGATTTGTAGATGATCTTTCCTCCTGGCGACTGGCCAGTTTACCGGGGTGGCTTGAGCAAGACATGGAAAGCTCCACTCAAACCTTAATCCCAAGCAAAGGGCTTCACTCTGGTGGTCCACACAGAAGGTGAACATCTTCCCTTAAAGTGAGGAGCCCCACAAAAGCATGGAAAGAGCAGTTAGGGCATGCACCCCAAGAAATGGCCTCACCAAAGGTATCTGGGTTTGATGTAGAGCTTGCAAATGCAATTTGGGTTGTGTGCCATTGCAGCCTATTTTCAAATCTGAGAGCATGTCTTGTGGCAGTATTTTCTCCCCTCTCATGAGCCATCTCAGCTGCAGATGTACCATGCACCACCTCTGTGTGTGTAATGGGGGAGAGATCTCCATTACTGACCTGGATGGGTTTCTCATACTGTTGTTTCACATCCTCATTTGATGATAAGACTTTCCGCTGAAGCTCCAGCAACTTCTTTAAATTGGTACTGGACTCGGTGCGTATAATATCAAGATTAATTCTGAAATCACASAGAATTCTGCCATTAGCTGACACTGCAGCATCTTGAGCTGACCAAGGAGTGGACAAGTCTGAGTGTATGATTTGGTCATCCCTCTACTTCCCACCACTTCACTGAACTGCAACCTGAGCTCTGAGCTCTCYGTGCAGTCCAAGCTCATGGGAAACAGTTTCCCTCCACAGTACTTATGGAAAGGCTGCCAGCTCTACCTRCARCTTTGTGTACTGGCTAGATGAATGSCARAAAAAGCTGACCCRYTSAAAAGGCTGCTCTCCACCCGCCSTGCTCRGCATTAGCTCATTTTCMCTGGCTGGGGRTACTTCACCAGCTGGCCTTCACCAGCTCCTGCCACCACAAAGGCAGTGCATATTTCAGAAGGGTCTGGGAGGCAGCTTTAACTGACTGCTCTGCAAATTTCARCCCTGAGTGCTGCCAGCTGTAGTAGAATTATTATGTATTAAAGGGCTTTCAACATTCATCAACCAAATCTTTCAGTTAAAACTATGTAAGATGCCATCTTGTTAATCTGCTATACCAGCTGTGTGTGTCCTAATTTCTGGTACATTGTTGATGTGCATGGGATTTATTTTTGTTTTTAATTCAAAGGAAGTGACACACAATTTTACCCTGCTGCTTTTGAAACATATTCAAGATCCTTTGGCAGTTCCAGTAGGTCCTTGTGGCTGTTTTCTACTTCCTGAAGAGGAAGAGAGAAAGAAGTGTTATTTGGTGTGTGGCAGGAGCTGARGGGAAGCTGGGGGGAAAACACATGGACAGAAGTGTCCAGGAAGGATGACTGTGCTGTGTCCTGCTACTGCCCCCCGTCTGTAGTTTGCACATTCAGAGAGGAAAGGCATTTCCCCTGGCCATAAAAACGCTGAACTCTGAGTAATACTCAAAATTCAAAGCAAAGCTGAGCTCTTCTTGAGCATGGTGGGGAGGCAGGATCATATTTTGATGCAATCTGACACTTCCTACAGTCCCAGAAGGTTACTAAAAGGCCTTGAATGTTATTTGCATTCTTTACTCTCACARCTGTCCTTGCTGAAGCTATTGCCAGCTAAAGCAGGGCTTGAACATGCACAACTGAAACTGAGGGACWTTGATGAATGAAGGTGGCAGAGCAGAGCATGGAGAAAAAAGATAAAAACAGCATTTCAGGGAATAGGAAAACCATGGGAGCYTGGAGAGAAGCATGAAAAGCCTGAGCCTAGTCTGGAGGAAAAGGGAGAGTCCATGGAAAGGCAGAAAGRCTGAATGGGTACAGATCCAGGACAGCTTTGTGCTCTGTGGTTTRCAGCTGCTGATGTGCAGATTGCACAAATATGAAAGGAAGTTGCAGACATTGTGGGCAAAGATGCTGGATGGAAGCAGAACAAGTCTTAAAATAAGGAGCTTCCTTAGTAGTGCCCACAAGCAGACTCCACCAAAGAGTCACCAAAGTGATTCAAMCACTCCTGACTTGTGACACTCTGTGGCCTGCCAGGGAGGATGTGAGTATGAGCATGTGGCATTAACTGAGGTAGGCTAGGAGAAATCTGGTTCATCCATGATAAAACCCTCCCTCTTCCCTACGKGCAGGACTTGGCAGTGGTACCTCTAGAATGTGGTGGAGCAGCGTGATGCGGGTTTGGTTTGCTTTGGTTTCTGTTAGTTTGAGTAACGTGCTGATTTTAAAGCCATCGGCATCGCCTGTGTGACTCCCCTACAAGAGAGAGAGAAAGCAGATGTAACCCCTGTGTCATACAAATAACAACCCTAAAGAAGATCAGACTGTAACGGGGAGAGGACAAGACAAAAAATGTCCTTACGTAGTTCAGGAAGTTTCCAACTTTGAGAATCAATTGACAAAAGACTGGCAGGCGATGACTGGTCAAAAGATCTGAAAAAACATAAGGGAGCAGASGTTTCTGCCACAGGAAGCCAAAATCTATTGCATAAACTTTCTGTGTACTAACCAAATTGGGCATCAGCAATTTATAACCCAAAATAACAGCCTTTTTCTTCTGGTTCCATTTCTAGGAAACACTAAAGCATCACTACTTTCGGGCAAAGTTTGGGGTAGGCTTTTCTGGCAGCAGAGAAAATTGCTGTATGAAGTTCTTAATGTGGCAGATAATGCTGGATGGATGAATTAGCTGCAGCGGGGCCAGCTCTGCTGTCTAAATTCAGCTCCTATGAAAGGGCTGACGAGCTTCCAGCACTTCACCATTCAAAGTGTTTCAGAGAAATATATCTGCTGCAGAAAAAAAAGGGATGAGGGTGAGAGAAAATGATCTTTGGTCCTGTTAAGGGCTTTGACCATCAGTGGAGATAYCTAAAGCTGCAGCAAACCAGTGACTGGACCACAGGGGAGTTCTTTGGGGGCTGGGTAGTAATATTGCAGAGCTCCAAGAGGGGTTTGGGCATAACATTGCAGAACTCCAGGGGAGTTTTGTGGGGGTTAAAGGTTCCTGTCATAAAATGAGATCCAGAAATGAGCTCAGGCCATCTATACCTTCGCAGGCTCTCCGGATGGCGTCAGCTTTGGGCTGAATCATGTCCAGCACGACGGTGGTCTCCTCACAGATGAGCATGCACTCGATGCGCAGCTGATAGCTACAGGTGGAGATGGGTTCACAGTGTAAAGGCACTGGGATCTCGGCCAAGCAGCCCTCCTCCCACATCACCAGCAAGTCCCTGCCATCCCACAACACTGCTGTCAACCACATCCACACCAAACCACTGGTGTGGCTCATGGAGGGAGGTGAGGGGCCACCGTTTGCCCCTGAGGGATGCAGATTCTGCTGATTCGCTGTGATCAGCAAAGAGAAGAGTTTCCCCTTCTTGGCACTGCATTTGGCACCRCCTTTCAGTAAATTATGGAGCCTCCTTGGGCACGTCTGACCTTGCGCCTGGGCCAGCCTCTGCTGCTTCAGAGGGAGGGGAGGTGCTGGATCAGGAARAGCCCTCCACCTAAGGGTAATGGGGAAAGGGACAGCTCTAAGGTGGGAGGGGGAATCTACCACTGATATCCATCAGTGCTGCTCTGTGAGGCTCCTGTAAAGAAAATTAAACTTCCCAGAGGTAAATCAAGAAATAGATGRGTCTGAAGTTCATGACCAACAACCTTACCTGGGAATCTGAAGGAGGAGAAGATAAAACTGATCTGCATTTGCTAGCTTTGATTTCTCTTCTTTGAAGGCCTTCAGGTTTTCTATCTAATGAGAAATAAAGAATCAAGACTGTAGGGCCRCACTGTGAGCTCAGCTCTGTGAACCAAGGGTACTGTTTTCCTGCTGACCTCATGYTTTTCAGGCAGCAGCTTCAGCAACTGCTTCAGAACCTCAACGTCGAACTTGGTCCGGTCGCCATTCTGGATCATGGCAGTCACCTCTTCATTGGAGCTGCAGGGAGGAGGAGCAGAGCCAGCCATCAACCAAAGACCACTTTTCAACAGTCACACACTACCAAGACATTTATCTGTGTAAGCGCTCTGTGCTTTCCCTAGTAAAGAGTCACAATAATCCAAAGGGAAAGGCATCTCCCCACAGTGAATTTAGAATCAGGACCTGGACCCCAGTTATRACCTGGTCATCTCAAGGACAGAGATGAATCCTGCAACTGAGATCCTACACCTCAGCATTTTTTTATCTTAAAAGAAAGTTGAACTCTTAATTTGTCCATTGGCCTTGTTTTGAGGAGGGATTTGATTTCCAGGTGTGTCTCACAGCCTAAGTCACCCTAARAGTCTGTGCCACAACTTCATCTGTAACATGGAGATGTAACTCCTYTGCCAACATATGGGGAAGTTGTATGAAAAAGCATAATTAAACATCTAAACTCAGTATTTTAAAGACAGTGTAGGACAAAATGGGGAATATTCAGATGATTTAGTAACATGGACCACCAAAGCACACTGGCTAGAACAGATTTCGTCAGGACCTTCCAGATACTGCAAAACCTGCTCCAAAGTTTTGTCACGAAAACTGGCCATATCTTACCATTTAAATTGCTTCAAAAATATGTTCAAATTGAGACTTTTCTTGGAGTCCAAAAATGTGATCTTCATTAAAGAAAAAGAAGATATCTCATATTAGATGAGCTGTCTGCAGGGATCTCTACTCGAAAGAACGAGGGGGGTCTCCTCACCTCCTTCGGCTCAGCCTTCACTGGTGCTGCTGTCTTCTCCTTAGGGGTTGGCTGTGGGAAGCAGAACAGCTGCTCAATGCTGCTGTAGTTGGGCTCTATGGTTTCCTCACTGCTGCTGCTCACAGAAGCCCACATTGAGTGGCTCTCTGAAAGAAAAACAAAGTGTTCAGACTGGCTGCAGGGACAGCTGAAAGCTCCTGGCTCCTGGGGCAAGGTGAGCTGCTAGCAGGGACAGTCTTCAGAAGATGAATGAAATAAGAAGAGACATGTGAGTCGTGGATAAATGGTTATTGTTGAGGAGGGGTAAATCCCCCAGATAGGATCCAAAGGGCCTGGAGGGCAATTAAACCTGGGAAGGGGAGGCAGCACTGGGCACACAGAGGCTGTACAGCCCCATCCCTSCCCATAAAACTGCATTTTCCTCGGTGGTGGGCAAACTGGATCAGCATGACAAGGACCTCAGACATTTCATTTCTAATCCCCTGGCTGATTTCATTTTTGCCTTCTTGCATCCTAASAAAGCGACTGGACAAGTTGGATATTTTCTGACTGTGTCCTTCTCCATTTTGCATTTTATGCTCGTGCGTCCTTGTATAATGCTGGCTACAGGACTGCTTGAATATCTACTGCAATATCTTAAAAATGTATTTAAAAAAAATCATGATAACATGCTTGTAGAAAGAAGTCTCTGCTGAAATAATCCCAACATTTTACTGCTTTTCTGACTGAAAACATCCTTATTTAGATTTCACCTTTGCCTATTTCCATGCAGTGGATGCCTTGCTTGTTGCCTAGGACAAAGCTGACACTGCTTGTCCCCGCTTCTTCTCACATTTCATGCTCCCCTTTGAATCCACTAGTAGAGGGAAATGTAACCCAAAAATCAAGAGATATGTGATGTGATCCTCACATGCACTCTTACTCATTACTTTAATAAACTCAGATAAAAGCATAGATGAGCTGGGTAATAAAAGCTTGGGGAACACGGATCAGAGCCTAATCTAAGGCAAGTCATAGTGAATTAGGAAAATATTCCCATCCATTTCTCTTCTTTTAATTTCAAAGTATTTTAGTTATAAACAAGCTATTCCAAAGTACTAATTCAGTTGGAATAGTTACTRTTACATGAGTAGTTTCATGCTACTTTTATTTATTTCAGCTCTGTAGGTCAAAAGTAAAGAAAATTAGGGAAGTTCTGTATCTAGAGTCAATCTGACAAATTTAAAGATAGTGTTCCTTTCCYTAGGTCACCCCTAAGGCAGCATTGACTTTATGCCAGAAGCACCCACCTCTCACCACGTTGGAGGGCAGCTTCTGCCAGTTCAGCTTCTTCATTCTCAGCGTTGGCGTCTTCACTGTCTTGYGGGGAGGCCTGCCCATGCCAAGGGGGCAGCTGTACTGGGAGGCCACCACAGCTTCGATGGAATCTCCCCCCATGCCAGGAAGGAGGGGTGGAGGGGGAGGGATGCCCCCCATGCCAGGCAATGGTGGAGGAGGGGGAACTCCCCCCATGCCAGGCAGTGGGGGTGGAGGAGGAGGGATGCCAACCATRCCAGGCAATGGTGGAGGAGGAGGGGGAACTCCACCCATGCCAGGTAATGGGGGTGGAGGGGGAGGGATGCCAACCATGCCAGGCAATGGAGGTGGGGGTGGAGGGATGCCCCCTATGCCAGGCAATGGTGGAGGAGGAGGGGGAACTCCACCCATGCCAGGTAATGGGGGTGGAGGGGGAGGGGGAGGGATGCCAACCATGCCAGGCAATGGGGGTGGAGGGGGAGGGATGCCAGGGAGCAGAGGGGCTGGAGGTGCATTCGTCATGGAGGATGTGGGGTTCACGGCTGCTGTGGCAGAGTTGGGGGTTGGTGGGGCTGGAGGTGCYGGGTTGGGAGCAGTGTTAGAGGGAGGGTTGGATCTCTGTGGCAAAGCAGAGCAGGCTGCGAACTGGCAGGATGAGATCTTCCTTTCGTTGGCTGGTGGCCCTGAGGATGTGGCTGGTGCCTTGGTGGGGTTTGATGATCCCCCTGCACACCGAGCTGCCCGTGCACATGGCTCTGGTTCACCCTGGGTGCCTCCAGCTGTGCTCCCAGACAGGCGGCTCTCGACTCGCTTGTGCTTGTTTGGATGTTTTTTGACGGACAGCAGCCTCTCAATGACTTCTTCTACCGTGTTCCCCTGGACTGGAGAAACGAGTCAGGGTCAGGGGAGGAACGGGGCTCACAGTCTGGTTCATGCTACTCAACCCTCCCTGAGCAGCAGATCTGGAGCCCTGGAGCRCTCATTTCCTGGTGTCACTCTACACAACTACACTTTTGGCTTCCGGGCAACTTCCTTCCCATGTGCCCAGCCCCAACACAACCCAGGCCAGCACGGTGGCAGGATGCCAGTGAGGACAGATTCCCACTGAGTCCCGTGACCCAAAGCTCGGGGATTAACCATTAAAGCAAGACTGTGAATCCCAAACCTACTGCTGAACATGGCCACCCACATGGATGGAGCTTCACATCAAGACTTGACCTATGCAGARGGTGTAGCTTTGTCCCAGCTTCTGTTCAGCTCTTAGCAAGTCCCACAGATTATTTCCTGCACATTGGGGAAAGACTTCTATGGGCTGAGACTGGCACGAGGGAAAACAGGGAGTGTGCAAGGCTGGATGGAYTTGTCAGTCTTACTGTCATTGGCGAGCAAAAGGGCTCTGTTCACTACAGCATCCAGGGACTCCCACAGCAGGAGACTRGAGTGATGAGAGGGTTCCAAGTGCAGCAAGCTCTGAAGGATGGACAGCAGCTGGATAGAGACTGGAGAGCGGCTCACCTGCAAGACAGAGCAGCTTCTGTCACAGCAGGGCTGGTCCTGAGCAAAGTGGGTTAATTTTGTGGCCACTGTGTGACCTTGCACCCCATGTGAGGGGCTACTTACTTTATTGAAGAGAGATGAAAAGACCTCATGATGATCATTCATGTTGATCCCATCGCATATCTTTAATAATTCCTCATCATCGTCTATTTTGAACTCCTCAAATGTGTCACAYTGGATAAGCAGATCCTCCTCCTCAATGTCTCTGCAATATCACAGCATTCATTTTCACTAGAGAGCCCTTCACTAATTTCCAGATGATTGTTTTTGTTAAATGGCTTTTATCTCTTTGCCTCTCAGACTCAGCCAGTTGGTGTGGAACGTACCCATCTCTGCCTCATAAAGGATCACTGCCATCAGTGCATCCTTTCTTGAACTCAATGTAYCTCTTCCTACAGCCAACACATACTTAGGACTTTTTATGGCATAACCTGGCCCAGTACAGGCTTGCTATGGAATTCTCCTTGGAGCTGTAACAACAGAGTGGCATTCCCACCTTACTGAAACCAGGCTGCTACCTTTCTTCTTTTAAAGCCAGGACAAATTGAAAATATTCCAGTAATGTTTCTATTAGAAAAACTTTCTTCTCTGTTACTCAAAATTAGATTAAAAAACCACAGACACTCTAAAGGTGACTTTCTCAGCACTCTCAAGACCCCTCAGTGTTAAAATTCCATGCTTGCTGCACTACTGAAAGATCTTCTCTTCCCTGATTTTTATGGTGTTGGATGGAGCAATTTCAGTTACACGSATAACTGCAATTCATATAAACTGCATTCTAAAATTTATCCCAAATGTTTTTCATAGAACATAATTTTTAAATTACATTCAGAGATGCATTAGTAAATTGTTTTAGCTGGATGTTTCTGGGACCAACAACAGCAGTGAAGTGGTTTTGAACACAGTGAGCCGCTCAGTGAGCCAGCACTGCTTCAGTCAGTCTGAAACACAGCCTCAATGAGGACATTGCTACTCCATCTGTGCCCAGAGCCTCTGTGCATGCCATCTGTGCCAACAGCTGCCCCATGACACCGTGGTTGGCAAGAGCATCTTAACACTGGCCAAATGCCTCCAGTTCCCATGGGATGGGTGCCACAAGTGTGGTCTACTCCACCCAGGTACACTGCACTTCACACCACAGAAGGCTGGATAAGGATTAAGTTTCCACAGCTACTTCACCGGGAATCTCATTTTGCAAAAAAATGTAAGTAGAGATCCTTACCTTAGCTTGTCTAAAACATCCAACAGCTGAAGCCCTGGCAGGTGAAAAAAATAGATATAGTTGCATTATGACCCACTTGGGACTGATCTGTTATGATCTTTATGTAATRTTATGCTCATGAACACTTTTTTCAGAGAGAAGTGAAAATATCTTCAGATGGATCTATCAAAGTGGGTRAAGTCATCTAATAAATGATGAGACACCACAGCACACATCTGCAGCACCTGTGTGAACCACTGCACAATAACCCTGGAGCTACTGAGGGACACGGGCACTTTTGGGGCAGGAGTGACCTCAGTTCAAACTAGATTTCTAAAATCAGCCTGATACAGTCAAATGTTCCTCGATCTCCATAGAGAGAAATGGAACCCAGGCTCACCAATTCACATGCATCCAGTATGTGAGGTGAATCCCAAAAAAGGTATTTAGAAACCTGAGATTCAAGCAGTTCAAGGCACAGCCTCTGTGGCTCAACTGCATAGACACTGAGGGAAGAAATTTCATCAACTCTTAAAAGTAGCTGCAATATATGGAAATGTGGCCACATAAGATGGCTGGTTATAGAAATGTTCTGAAGAAGCTCAAGTGATACAGTGCTGCTGGGATTCCAGAAAAGATCAAAGTTATGGGGAAGCAGCAAAGCTAAAAAAATGTGTTGACAGAAAGGCTGTTGAGAATAAAGGTCAAAAGGAAGAGGAAAATTCATATTTGCAGTTTTGCTCCCCAGCCTCTTCAGGCATCTTACAGATACRTATGAAAAAAATCCCTGTTTGTAAGTGACTTTGTCCAGGCAAAGGTGCAACAAACATCCTTACCTATGAACTCGTTTCTGATTTGTGTCCTTGTTCTCAGCTCCTCCTTCCCCAGGATGATGGCATTGATAGCACTCAGCAGTGTCACCATGTATGGCACATTGTCTGTGTTGGAGAGCTCGTTCATGATGATGCTGAATCGATACTGCTGGTTCTTCACACTCTGTTGGGAGCACAAGTGATATTATGACAAGAACAGTCCATATAGACATAAATGACTGCCCATGACTGTAGTGTAGGGTCTCAGATGGAATTAGCACCTGAAACCCTCAGTTTATCCCACTGTGCACAGGACAGGAAGATACAGGCAAAAGCAGCACTCCTCCATGATGGAGCAGGGTCTGRCTGGCAGAGAAAGTCACTGAAAACACCTCTTGGATCCCTTTATGCTTTCTCATAATTGATGTATGTACCAGAGCTCATGGGTAGTGAAACCTGTGGATGTGGCACCATTTATTTTGCTGATCTGGTGGTCTTGTGGTTGGCAGGCATTCATTCACACAGGTCACAGAAAATCATCACCAACTTCTGCTGACCACAGAAAATTTCCTACAGCTCTCACCTTAYAAACCCCTGCTTCTCTTACCAAAACGATGCAAACAGACCTTATTCCAACCCATTTCTCTGGTACATGGATCCAAGCTGAGCCATTCCTCCTGCTCCAACCCAACACTTGCCTTGTAATGGTCCAARGCATCCAGAGCCAAAGCGTGGCCATCTGATGAGTAAATGCACAGCGCAGCCAGGAGCTCAAATATTTGCTTTTTGACCATGACATTGGTTGTGTCAAGTGCTGGAGGAAAAACAGAGCAAAACAAAGCAGAATTTTAGTGACATTCATATTCTGAATCTCAGTGTCTTCTACTACATGGATGATGATAAGTGGTAGAAAATGGACTGAAGGAGGGGACCCATTACAATGGAAGATAGAAAGAGAAATAACTTAATTTATAGATTTCCCATCCCAGCAGCATTATGTGATGGTAACTTCTCATGAGAACAGTAAATGCTACAGGTACCCTACTGGCATTTTGGTACAGCTTGTAGTTGCTCATCTTTTCCACTTCCCAGTGCCATGCCACAACAGCAGCCAAGATTTTTCAGCACTCACAAAATTTATTTCCCTTTTTCACATATGAGTGTTTTCTAGAACACAGATGAACCATTTTCTTTGAATAATGACGTATTTTTAGTGCAGAAAAGCTCAATATGCATATCAATTAGAGCAATTGTTCCAGTGGGGCCCCATGTATTCCCYTTCTCCACTACTCTTTCTCTGGGAGCTGGGAGGGAGTGCATTAGACT
Source organism: Malurus melanocephalus (assembly GCF_030028575.1). NCBI lineage: Eukaryota > Metazoa > Chordata > Aves > Passeriformes > Maluridae > Malurus > Malurus melanocephalus. The sequence goes on from NW_026623289.1 coordinate 103,839, forward strand.
GTCTTAATTTTTCCTGTGTAAGAGCACAAAGAAGCTCCAACACTGAAAAGACCAGGATGCCCTCCTGTTTTCATGGCACAAAAATCCCAGCTCCATATTTTTACACAGGCTAAGAAAACACAGGGTGAAGAGGAAGGAAGAGRACTTCAAAACTGAAGAGGGAAGCAAGCCAGCTTTCAGGGCAAATGCATTTTAAAAAGCTATTAATAAGGGTTTCTGGGCACAGCTGCGATCTCTGTGGAGCAGCACACAAGTTATCCTTCCAGCACCAGCTTCGTTAAGTGCTGTACAATAGGTTCCAGGAGATGCCCTGATGAATTTCAAAGCTMATGACAAGCCAAGTGAATGTCACGAGAATGCAAGTGCTGTTACCCACCATCTTCCAGGAGGAGCAGAGTGAGCAGCACAGAGAGCAGGCTCTCCTGAGCCCAGATATGCCACTTTCCCTCCTCCTCTTTACAAGCTACAAGGCTCCAAGCCCTTTCAATCCCTCTCCCTCTGCCCCAGGGGCTCACAAAGACTGAATAGCAAATGTCTGCTGACAACCAAAGGGTCGAAGATTTTTCTTGCCTATGCACAGATAAGGCTGGGTTTATCCCCAGCTTCTCAGCAAACTGAGATGATATTTGTGTGGAAATAGCACTGGGTGGCAAAGGCAATGCGATTTCATTATTTTAGAGAAGCAAACAGTCTCATTAATCAGCTGTGACCACCCATGTCCAACAAGGCTGGTGGAGGACAAGCAACAGGAGTGTCTCCTGATGCCACATGTGATGAATGAAGCAGGAAGATGTGTTCTCACCTTGGAAGAGTTTCCTGACGTAGCCCTCGTTGCTCACAATGTATTCTATGCCCTTGTGGGAGTTCATGACGGCTCTCACGCAGCTGATGCAGGTGAGCTGGAGCAAGGCATCCGATATCCTGGCCACTCCTCGCCCGGACAGCCTGTCCAGGGCCTCCAGTAGGAGATCCAGCCCAGACAGCTCCAGGAACTGCACCATCCAGGCATCATCACTGTTCTCCAGCCTCTTCTTCAGCCCAGAGTAGTTGACCACTGAGGGCATCTGCAGGAGACGGATGCACAGCTCTGGCTCTGCATTTTCCAGGTTGGCCTCTGACTGGTCAGTCTCCTGGGGTCCGAGTTTCTCCTTCAGGGCAGCCCACTTCTTGTGGGCACTYTCCTTTTTGATTGACATCGTGAACAGTTTGTTCTGAAAGAAAAAGAAATGGCAGAGTGAGGAATTTGTCTGGACTGACCGTGAACTATCTGGTAGCCCTATTTTTTCTCCAGTAATTGGGATGTAAAGCCCAACTACAGCAGCTCCCAGCTCTCCAGCATGTAGGGCACACTCTGGAACCAGCCCTCTGTTGAACGAACTCAATATATTCCCACCTTAACCACACTCATTACAGTCAGGCTCTGAAGACTCTGTGGAGAGACTTTTAGCACATTCAAGCCAGCAAACACAGCTTTTAAAGTAGCCAATTTACACCAGTCAATTGCCACTACCAATTTTCACGCAGCGAAAGGATAAGGGTGGAAGCGGCATTATCAGCTCWGAACTCCTAATGCCCATTAAAGCACTTCAAAATCTCACTGTGCTGGAGAGGCTGTGCAGTTTCTAAGCATTTGTAATGGGATGGAGAAATCATTTTGAGCATATCCTGCTCATAAGAGCATCTGATTACCCTGTTCTTTTTTCRCTTTTGTTTCTTATGACTGATGTTGAGGTTAATTTTACAGCACTCGCTTAATCCCTTCCTGTCTGCTGTAATAGCAAATATGTTTGTACACATGGTGTTTATGCCTGATAATGTGAGAGCCTGACAGGCTGTGAGTGCAGGGCCAGCAGCAGGAGGCTGGCTGTGAAAATAGCAGGGCATCTTTTTGGAGATGGGGAGCAATGGACAGTCTCCCTGGAGGACATGGCCTGTCCAGCCAAGGAGGGCCAGGAACTGACGCAGCACAGAGAAACTGCAAACTCTTGGTGCCAGATTTTATGGTTTTAGGCAGGATTATGATTTTTCAGACCCACAGGGATCATGTTATACAATGCAGGCCCTTTCCAAAGTTGCATGCAATCATTTTGGCCACTGAGCTCAGCTCACTTGGTCAGAGCATGGTGCTAATAACACCAAGGTTGTGGATTTGATCCCCACATGGGCCATTCACTGAAGAGTTGGACTTGTGAGTCCCCTCCAACTCAGAATATTCTGTGAATCTGTGATTCTGTTTTAAAGCTGAATTGCTCACAGAGAGGACAGTTTTCCTCACAAAAAGAGGATAAACCTGCTGGATTCAAAGCCAGCCTTTGACGCTACCTCCTCTTCCTGCCACACCACCAGGACCTCTGGGCTGCTGAGCCTGCACAGGGCTCAAAACAACCTGGGGCCAGTTGGCCCCAAAACTCAGCACTTAGGGGACTGAAGGGATTATGGCAGAGTCTCATTTTCCCTTCCCAGCTCTAGCACAAGGCTTTCTAGTCCAGCACTGGCTAGAGAAAAGGCTTGAAAAATCTAAACTGAGTAATCTCTGGATTTTTTTTTTCCAGAAAGCCAAGATAAAGGATGGACCATTTACATTGGTTGGGAAAAATCTAATTTTAAAGCTTGCCTTGTGATCTTTCCTGGGGACTGCACTGTTGAGAAAGGTCCTGGCTCCTTCCCCGCAGCAGAACTGCACGGCTTCTGTTTTACCCAAAGACTCATTTTGGCAATCTCCCCTCAGCAAATACACAGCCAAAAGACTTGCTCACTGATTAGTGATAGGCATGATATTACAGGCCTCAATATGCCTCTTGGAAAKATGCAAAGTGTGATGGGATAGGGACATTTGAACAATTTCCCTGAGAAATGTGATGGTGGGACCCTCTGGCAGCTCACAGCATCAAAGTCTGCATWAAGAGGTCAGAAGGGTGAAGGAATTAGCAGGATATGGTGACAGAAAATACAGTTAGAGAGCTCTGGAGAAACCCTTTTGCAGAGTTTTCYTTTGCTTCAGTGGGAGAGGAACTGGGCAAGCACCCAGTTGCTCCCTGTTCTGTTAGAAGAAAAAATGATAGTGATGATCCAAAAACATGAAGTGGCAAATATACCATCTGAGAACACACTGTACAGCTGAATAGTGATAAAAAGGACCATAAAAAAAACCAGCAACCCAACCAATCCCCAAACAAACCTCCCTGCCAAAGCACACGCTTGAGTTTCCAAGATTTGTCATCACTCCCTGCGGCCCTTACTCACTCCTGGTAAAATTCTTATTGGGATTAGTCAACCCCAGTCCCTCCCCTGTATCCAAGGCCAGGAATGTGGATTAGGCTCCATGCAAAGGAGGAGAGAAATCCTCCCTCTCTGGAGGGAGAGAAGCAAAAGTGTCCTGCCCCAGGTTTCCAGCCCTGGGGATGGGGCAGCATCCTACACCTCTCACCACAGCAAACMTACAGTCACGGGGCTGGGGAGCTGCTCCTGCAGCCAGGTTCTGCTCCATGTGGTGCACAGAGCCCAGCCACCCCTCACCAGTGCTGGGGTCAAGCCTGGACAGTGCTGAGGACCATCCARCCTGGTGCTGGTCAGCCCCAGGGGCTGCACAAGTGGCTGCCAATTCCCTTTCTCTTGTGTGACTTCTTTTTATACTCAGCARATCACTTTTTAAATTTGAATATGACTAAACATTTCTTACCCAGTCAGATAACTAAGCAGGCTGGCTTTTTGCTCCCAGATGTACAAATGCCTCATTATATTGTATTTGTATTATATTGTATCAGCTACAGCAAGCCAGAGAAATTATAATAGCATTATTGACCTCAGGCTTGGCTGATTCCTGAAAATTAAGCTCCACCAGTGCAACAGGAGGCAGGAAATACCGAGAGAGCATCCTGTTTACCAGCAGATTTGTTCTGAATTATCCTTCCCTCCCACCTGCTCCACACAAATGTGAAGTGATGAGAAACAGAACCAGGCAGGTACCTCTCCAAACAGTCCTGGCTTGTGTTTTTATGCAGTAAACTGAACAAACTGCATTGATTAAATACTCCTCCCCACAGAGAGTGCACTCTCTTTGTAGGAAAGGAAAAGGGTAGCTAATGCATCTAATTGCAAAAAGGGAGTAAAATAAATAGGAGCTGTACTATATAAATGGAAAGAAAATGAATATGGAGGAGATGGCAAAATGACTGCAGATGGTGTGATAAATCTGTTTACAAACACAGATACGAGTGATATATTGTGAATGCAACATCTTCCCATATTTTTCCACGAAGCTAAGTGTTGCAARGATATTTGGATACAGCCTTAAAGGTAGTTTTGCCTTTTATCTCTGACCACAGGAGCTTGTTAGCAGGTAAATGATCTGAGCAGAGTGAGATAGATAAGGATTGAAATGGAACACATCTATCTGGCTGGCTCACAGCGGCAATTTAGAAAATGTTGACAGAGGGAAGGAAAGTCCTCAGACAAAACCAGACAGGACAGCTGAATACACCTCACCTCTTGCCAGCAGAAGGGCACGGGGAGCTTTGCTTTTTGTTCCCAGGCAGAGAGGGGGCTGTGATGGTGGGAGCAATGTCCCCAGCCCCTGTGCTCTGCCCTCCCCTGCTGGGGCTGGGTCCTGCTCCCTCGGGCACATCCTGACAGGGAGTCTGTGCCTGCTGCTGTGGGCACACCCACAGCCACCACAAAGAATCATGGAATGGTTTAGGTGAGAATAAMRACCTTTAAAATCATCCAGTCCAGCCATTAYCTGAGCACYGCCAAGCCMAGCACTAAASCATGTCCCCAAGTGYCACATCTACATATCATAAATACAATCCTCTCMTTGTTTTCTCACCCTCAGAGGCTGGTTTAGCCCTGGAGAGGAATCACAGAATGTTAAGGGGTTAGATGGACCCTAAAGATCATCTAGTCCTATCCCTGGCTACYACARGGACATCTCCCACCAGACCAGGTTGCTCAAAGCCCCATCCAGGGTTGGGGCATCTACAATCTCCCTGGGCAACCTGTTACAGTGTCTAACCACCCTCACAGTAAAAAATCTCCCCCTCTTTCAATCTGTACCCATTMCTGCTTGTCCTAACCCTGTAGTTCCTGACGGAGAGCCTGTAGGCTCCCTTCAGACACTGGAAGGTTGCTAAAACATCATCGAGGCAAAAGCACTCTCAATTTTAGGAGATTCCTTTGGGAAACATGAAGGCATCCTGAGGGCCTGTGCTCTTGCACCTGGCAACAGCAGCACCACGATTCATGGTGCAAACTCCTCGGACCACTGAGTTTGTACAGCTAGAATGTTCCCTGCATCCATCCAGCCTGCTCTGTAAAATTTTCTCCTCCTTTCTTTCTGAATCAGGTGCTTCCCAGCTTTCTGTGCCTCTCTGTCCTTCGAGCCTGCTCCTAGGGAGATGACATCTGTGGGAGATAAATCARGGCACATCAATACTTTCTCCATCCTGTGAAGCTGCGGAGAACAGAGCWGCACAGCACAGCTTTCAGTCTAAATTATTACATGCCTYCAGGATGGCATGGATCACAGCAAGGACTGGGGAGGACATGTAAAAAGAGATTTTTCAGGGTAGCTATGGGTAATTGAGTGAAAACAAAAGGGAGAAACACTGCAGGTCAAAACTAATGTAATTTTTTTTGGAAGCAGACCCCCTGCCTGTGCAAAACAGAGCTTGGGGGCTGGTATGTGTGAGGGGAACAGCAGCTCCCTGCTGCTCTTTGAAGAATTCTGGGAGCATCCCAATCCTACCTGCTGCCCTCACAGCCCTCTGCTTCCCTCCACAAGGYTGCTGGGGTGAGAAAAGCTCTTTTTGCTGCTCCAGCCCCTCTCCTTTSCATGCCTGTTCCTGGCACTCAGGAGCTGCTCTSCMTGGCTCACTGCTAATGACAGGTTTTGCTTCTGGGTACTTCCAGTTTTCACTCTGCTGCTGGGAACACGCCAAGCCTTTGTATTTTGCAACACATCAGACTACTCAATCCCTAAAAAGAAACAACATCCTGGATTTGTGCTTTCCAAAATCACTTCTGGAAGCRTGGTGGGCTTCCTTCAGCTCTCCTTTTGCTTTCATTTGTGCTGCTGTTTTTCCATGTAGGGTTGGAATTGCCCATATCCATCCAGGCTAACAAACCATCCTCCCAGGCACCAAAACAAGGGGAGGACACCACAAATCTCTATTTCAGACACCAACATCACCCCTTGGTGTGGGCCCATTAGTGTCTGTAGGACTCAGCAGCATTCCCAGTCTCCCAGAAGAAGGGCACAGTGGGAAACTCAGGCGAGCAAACCAAAGGCATGGATTGCACAACACACCTTGCTCTGGCATGCAAACAAAGTGCTGCTCCATCCTTCTGCTGCCACGGCCCGTAGCCTCAGCAGCCTTTAGATCTACATATTCCTGATCCTCAGCTTTATCAGAAGCCAGAATGTGTGATTTATGCTCAAAAAATGAAAAGGTTTTGGGATGAGTGCCCAGTCCTGCTCTTCAATACCCAAGAAGTTTATGAGGTCTCTGGCACACTGTGCTTTGCTTTGGCACAGCCAAAGCTCTCACAACACAGCCCAGGTTGGTTGTGTCCTCTGCAGTGCTGCACCATTATGGGGGATATTTTGTTTTTAGGAAATGAGGGAGCATGGACACACACCCTGCTGCAGCTGTGGGCAGGAGCTGTGCCATCCACACTGACTGGGCCTGGCAATGGCTTCTGCTGGCAGCAAATTCCCAGAGAAGAAATTGGATGCACAGACAAAAAGTGGCCATATTGGTATGAATTTGTATGTATTTCACCAGTATTGCTTATTCTTTCAAAAAGAAAGGAAAAATCGTGTTGTCCTGACTCAGCCTCATCTACCTCTATCAGGATGCTCTGTGCCATCACAGCTTTTCTCTCTTGGGCAAATACAAGCTACAGTATTGTGTGATGTCTCACAAACAGGTTAATGTGTCCATTCAACATGTACTGGTAGCAGTGGGGTTACACCAGGTTTAACCCCACCACTAAAAAAAAAAAAAAAAAATCAATCATCAGGGCATCCTGACTCAGGCCAGAAAGGAACAGGATTCAGGTGCAGATCCCATGAAAACTCCCCCTGGCAGTCAGGCAGGTCTGGAGACTGCCGTGCTCCAGTGTCCACAACTCAGGGAGAGGCAGCTCTGCCAGCAATTCCAGCACCATTCAGCATTTGGGATGCGATTTGTTGCTGTCATTTGGGGTCATGTGAGGAGCAGAAACTGTTACCCAGCAACACGGACAGTGCAGTGGTAACTTTCTAGGACTCCTGGCTTCCACTCTGTGGGAAGCTGTCACACAAGCAGATATGAGAGCCAAAACCCTTTTTATTGCCTTTTTTTCTTGATGTTTTTAAAAACCTTCACAGGATGCCAAGAGGACAGAGAAAACTGTCAGTGGGCAGAATTCCTACCTCAGAGCTGAAGCCAAATTATTCCTTTGTCTCTCCCACATGGAAGGATAGTTCTGGACCAGTCGTGTGAGCCTTCCCTTCCCAGCCAGCTCCTTTTCTCCTTCTCTCTGCCAAACAACCTTCAGTCAACACAGCACAAATCCCCAAACGAGTGTCTCTGCAAACCAAACGCTCTAAGAAAGTTCAACAGGATGTCAGTGTCTGATAGTATGCAAATATCTCTGTTCGGAAAGGTGCAAGGAAGTGACTTTTCTGTAGCCCCCAGGGAAGGCATTTGCATGTCATTTGTCAYCCTTCTCATTGACCCTGTGCTGGTGGCTGGGAGGGTGGGAGCCTCACCCCCACTCTGTGTCTGTCTGGCATTGTGAAAAAGCGCTCCTGGCACCTCAGAGGGGTGACTCAAAGCAGGGAAATGACCAAAGCTGGGYAAAGAGCTGGCAAAGGAAAGGGAAAACAATGAGAAGGTAAAGAGAGGATGCAGGGTGGTGGGATGGAGAGCAGGGGTGTGGGTGGGGACGGCCCCTCGCATCTTGCAGAAACTGCGCTGGGTTTTCCAGCTTTGTGCCACCAGAGCTTTACACGGTGCAAGATCTCAGGGGTCTTTGCAATGCTGAAACAACTAGGCCAGTTTGAAATATTAAAGATGTTTAACCCAAGGCTGCCCACCCTGGGAGAGGAGTCACAAAGCACAGGCTGGGAGCTCAGGCAGTGTCCTCCGGGCAGGGGCTCAATGACAAGAGTTCTGCTCTCACTGGGCACCACTGAGGTCCTGCTGAGCTTCAGTCCAGCCCAGCTTTTATGGGCTGAAAAGGCTCTGAAGACATTAAAAGCTCTTTTTAACAGAAAGCATCTCTGTGCCTTTCTGGTTGACATTTCATGTGAAAACTAGTGTGTGAGCCACAGCTGCAAAATGCATCCACTCAGCCTCTCGGGAGGTGTTAGCTGAAACCCAGTCATTATTAAATTGTGAATATTTCAACATGGCCCATTTTAGCATAGGCCTCCTGCCTGGCTCAGGGTAAGCAGTTAGGCTTCAAATGTTTATTTCTTACTCTGTGAGCTTCTACTCTACACTGAACCTCCCAGATCTRAAGTGGGAACCCACATCAAGAGCCTTCCTGCCTTAGGTGGGAAACTCAGCCCTTGTGCACATGAGCACAACCCCACCAGTATTAGAAATGCACTGATCTGTATGCCCTTTAGTCCAAATTCAGTTGGCATTTAAGAGACTAACTGGCCCACGTGCTTTCTAATTAAAACAGTTTCACCATAACAATGTAATGTCCAGGGAAATGACTCTGCATAATTCCCYATCCTGCCATAGGAAACTCTCCGGGGGTGTGTCCATACAATCYGAGACTAATGTTAATTCAGGATGGATTTTACAATGGCAAATGAATGTCCCTTTACATTGCATGCACTCCTGAAGTGTAATCCCCAAGTCCTCAAAAGATTAGTGCTAAGCTGGTTCTTGGGAGCAGGACCAGGCTCACAGCAGGTTTTAGGGGAAAAAATAGGAGAAAAAAAAATCCTGCAAAGAAGGGATTGTGATGGTACAAATTCCTGTCCTTTGCAACCATGGAAGCAATGCAAAAGGTTATCAATCAGGTCCCATCAGGTTTCATCTGAAGCCTGGATTGGAGAAAATCCATAAATGCTTCTTCTTCTAGAAAGGTTCCATTTTTTCTGACATGGAGRAAAAAAACCCAACAAACAAAAAAAMCCCTCAAAAGCCCAAAAGTAAAAAAAAGGAGAAGCAGAGAAATTGGGCTGAAAAGCAGGAAAAAAGAAGMAGCAGAGAAACTGCGCTGAAAAGCAGGAAAACCAGCTCTCATGGTGCATCGCCCCCCTGCAGGCCTCATGGACATGAACTTTCAAGTTGCTCAGAGAGAGGATTAAATGGTTTTCCCCCAGTAAATCAGCCCAATTTTACCCCAGTTTTCTGGCAGATGATTTAGTGGTCCTSTGAATAGTAACTACACCAAAATCAAACTGATTACCTCAAGAACTAAGAGTTTAGTTCCATGTTAGGTAGAGCTCAGACTCTACTTTCTGAGTATCACCCTGTTGCCTCTGGACAGTGCAATGGCTTCACTGCCCACATGGCCAGTCCACAAAATTCAGGAATCCAATTAAACAGATATAAATACAGCCCATTTGCCTTTAGGAATTAGATTATTCCTAATTACAGCAATCAGTGTCTTCTYGCTGCTCTACGTTTCTGTGACAAATTTATCCCCGTGCCATTGGCATTTCAAGTAAGTCATGTCAAGGGTTTTGGAAAGGACACCCYGCTCATTTCTGGCTGGCAGGGAGACCTGTGCCCCTCAGAAATCTGCTGCAATGGCTCTGTTTAGGTGATCCTKCCTAAAATGCCTTTTATCACTCCCTTTTGAATCACCAAACATCAGCACAGACAGTACTCAAGAACAGAGGTGCAATATTCACCTCTGCATCTCCGTGAGGGTTTGTTGGGTACTCTGGCACCTACAGGGCCAGAGAAAACCACCACATGGTTATAGGGAAAAATAAGGGAAATAAATTTGGGTAATTCACCTTTGTTCATCTGAGAACTGCAGCCTCAGTTAAGCAACCAGAAGGACCAGTGTCAAACAAAGTGCTGAAACAGCGCTGGAAAGCAAAGTTATGGGGAGACCAAAATAAAATGTAGGGGAACAGTCAAATCCTCCTCATGCCCACAAAGTGCCTGGTCTTTGACAACATGACTTTGTGGCATGGGACAGCAGGAGATGCCAGGAGAGCTACTGGGATGCAAATGGGATGAACTAACAATGACCTTCCCAGGTATGGGGAGAGCACAGTGACAGCAGCCAGTCTGCTCCCTCCTTGGGGAGCACAGACATCTGAGCATCCTCAGGAAATCACAGCAGCAAGACAGGAACTGCAAAGCTGAGTGCTGCTGGCTCTTACTGAATTTCTCCACTCTCCTTGAAGACTGACATCTCTCCAGCTCTCTTGTCACACACCAGCTCTCATTGCTTTTCGGCTGAATACACTCACTTTAGAGGATGCTGAAAGGAGGAAGAAAAAAGCTTTCTGAAGTAGTCTTTATTTGATGAGTACTTTAGATAACAAACATAAAGGACTCTGCTACTGCTGGTAGCGTATTTCCATCAACTTTGTATCTAATGGGGTAGATCTGCTTTAAACATCCCTTAACATTTGCTCTGCAGTTCTTTCAGTAGGAAGCTTCTGCAAGGCAGAAACATCCTGTTTTGGGGAGGGTGCTTCCACCTCAGGAGATTAAACCACAAACTGTGAGGAACTTGGAGCTTAATTTGGAAAGGTGCTGACAAAAACCTCTGCCAAAACCCCAAAGTGCACCAGCACTTTTGCCCAGAGCACAGACCCACATAGAGGTTTTTAATTGATATATGAGCTCCTAAGCACAGGCTGGGTAAGAAGCTGAATATTTATTATTTAATTTATCCCGCACACATATATTGTACCGTGCTAAGGCTGCAGGAGAGCTGCTGAAGCATTGCCAGGGTGAAGGGCGCTGTGGTGGCTGAACTCTGCTCCCTGGTGCTGGTGCTGCAGCAGCAGGAAGATGTAATTACAGGAAAAAGACCTTCTGAGCCCTGCCCCAGAGGGAGAGGGGCAGRCAGGCCCTGCCCAGGGTTGAGCTGCATTCTTCAGCACAAGCACAAACCCTCCTCACCAGCACAAGGATGAARATCTCCAGGCAGGCAGCAGATCTTCCCTAGAAACCAATTTTATGCTGRAGATCCACAGGGGAAAGGGCTGAGGGCATCACTAAGCCAAAGAGCTGCCCAGACCCACATTTACAAACACCTCTTCTGAAAAAAAAACAGCCAAGACACCAGAATGGTGCAGAAAGGGGAAGCATTTTTCCAGCTGCTCTCCCAACAGGCTGCAAACGCGATTCCCGTCTATGGGGATCAGCTTTTCCATTCAGCTGCTGCTGAATCACAGAGGTTGGTATCTCATCTGGTGAACAGCCCAAATGCAAACACCCTGAGTGTTTTTGTTCAGATAAGGCTGGTCACAGCCAGGATTCCTAATGGCATGGGTGAAGCAGGCATTGCACACATTAAGGAGAGCGGCCCCAGATACCACCAGGTACTTTCTGAGCGCTTTTGTGGATATGAATGCAACTAAGAGTAACCAGAAAACCTGCTCAGCTGCTAATTCAAGAAGTTAAGCATTTGAGCCGTTTAAAATAAATGCTTGAAGAAGGCTGGCTTAGCGTGATTTCAACATTAATCCACTCCAAAGATGCCTTCAGAGCATTTTCTCCACTGCTGGGTAAAAAAGTTTGAAGAGCCTATTTTATAATGCAATAATCCTAAAACATTAACTGGCTTAACCTTTCATTTTGCTAGAGTACTTTCTCCAGTTGTTTTGAGAGGACCTAAATTTGTCCCCCTAGATATTATCTTTCCAGTTCTAAATCTTGGTTTTAATGTGAAGAGATTTTAGTGTGGCCCAACCAACCGGGAATCATGGGAAAGGCTCATGCTGGAGCAAAATGACCTTACTATACATGCACAATATCTTACGATTATCATTTTGACCTTTGTCATCTTTTCCTTATCGCTTTAGAAAYGAGTGATACTGCTTTGTTCTTTGCAAAGAAATCAGTTTTTCAATCATATCCTCAGGTTTGCATAGCCCAAAGTGTTGCAGTGCTTTTTGCCAGCTGAACATGTGGCTGTCATTAATCTTCAACAGGAAAATCACTATATTTGATAAGTTAATATACAGTGAATATTAGAATACCATTTTATAAGTGATTCATCTCTACACATATGGCTTGSTCCAACACTTGCTTACAAGTGTTATCAGAACAGGGGTTTGGGAATTACAGGCTTGTAAATCAATTGAACTTTCCCTTCCTTTCTAGATAAACAGAGGCCTTGTTTAAGGCTTGGTAATGTTTGTGAAGGTTCAGTCCATTTCCAGTAAAGCAAACAACAAAACCCAGAATTTATCCCTAGGCTTATAAAAGAAGCCTCAGGACTGGGTAAATATAAAATAACTCATGAATATTGGACAGCTTGTTCTGAAATGGGGAACTACAGCCCATCAGTGCATAAACAAGTGAGCACAGCCAGCAGGCTGGAAAGCAGCTTTCCAAGGGAGAAATGGAGCAGCTCAGCCAGGTTTCACATGAGAGCTACTCAGGGAGCCGGCTGCCACATCAGCATGACACAAACCAGAAAGGAACAAAGTTATAAAATGTATCAGGCAACAAAAATATTTGTTCCCCAGTTCACCTTCACGGCAGGCTCACATTTGCACCATTGGTCACATAAGTCACATGAAGAACAAGAAGAACACACATTCACAAATACTTCCTAAATTGCAGAGCCCACTGCTGACATGCCAGGTAAATATTGGAACCCCCAGTTTCTCACCCTGTGTGAATTTCTCTGCTCTGGCTCAGGGCAGATTTGCTTTACTGCATTGTGCAGGCAGTTGAAAGTTAAGCCAACCAATTCTAAAGGATTTCTCTTTTTTTTTTTTTCCTTTTCTAAATAGCAGAAGTAATTAATCTGCTTCAGAGAATGAATCAGCCTTTTCTGAGCTAGAAACACACAGAGGAGATTGTGGCTGTTTCTGGGGCAGGAGGGAGGCTTACTCACACAGCTGATGCAGCCACCCAGAGTGTACAGCTGTGGGCTGTGAGGGGGACAAAACCCCAAAGCCRCACCCCATAACCCCCCAGTGCCATCCTGTGCCCCCAAGGGACCCTCTGGGACAGAGAGAATGGGCTCAGCATGGCAGTGCTGCTGGAAGAGATGATCCAGTGCACAAGGAATGGTCCAGGGAGGGCTTTGCCTCTCCTCCTGCAGCCCCCTGGGTGGCACATCCAGCCCTTGAGGGGCTGCACTCACTCCTGGGAGTAAATCCTTGGGCAGCAGGGGCCATTCTCTTATTTAGGTGAAGCACCTTGATCTGGGCCACACAGTGCAATGAGTTGATTTGCCACAGTTTGATTCTCGGCAGGCTGTGGGAAGAAAAGCAYCGCTCACAAAAWGCATCGCTCACAAAATGCATCGCTCACAAAAAGCTGCTGCCTCGTACCATGGGAACTTGTGATTCCAACTGGGGCCTCTGTCACAAAATCAAGCTAATGCTTAGCTCACTGCTTCCAGTGCAATGACTTAACAGAAAAGCAGGACGGGCAAGGAGCAGGCAGTTCCCAGAAAGGGGAAACCAGCAGAACAGAAGCRGTGTGGAGATAGCTGCCTCATTAAAAATAATGCAATTTAACCCACGGAGCGGAGGGTAACACACTTATGTCTCAGCTGCACTGACAAAAGCAGAGCTGCTCGCCAAAGTTATAAATAAATAAACACACAAAGATGATGCCAACCTCAATTCATTGATCTGGAGAGAAGGAAGGGGCTCTGTTGCTGTCCTGGGGGCYGTTGCTGCTTCCCTCCCTTCACCCCCTGTGCCCACCCTGGTGTGCTGGGAGAGGCTGTGCCTGCAGCAAGGGGAGGGCTCCCCTGGGACAGGAGTGGGGCTGGCATGTCCCTCCCTCTGGGGAACACAGGCAGGGGACAGGACAGGTGGCCATGGCTCCCTGTGCAGAGCATACAGGAGCAGAGCTCATTTGACCTCTGAAACAGCAAAATCATCAACATTTTCCATTTTAAAGTAAAACTAAATATAAAGGTTTTATGGTTGCAGGGTGCYGCCTTTCCCACACTTTCCTGGAGTGATCTCCAAATTCCTCTGATGTCCTTGCTTGTTAAAATGTGACTCAGCTCTCCCATCTGGAAAAGTGGAGACCCATGTAGTTCCAAAGTGGCCTGTTGCCACTACTAATATCATGTGTTGGCATTGGCCACCAGCTTGGGAGCAGCAGAGGCAACAGAAGGCTTTGCAAGTTGGATTTGGGATGAAATGAGTGTTCCAGAGCCTGCAGTACTCTGTGAGCAGCAATGCAAACCATCAGCTGAAACCTCCCTTGTGGCCTTTTGGGGGAAGTCCTCAGCACCAAGGAGTGATGAGGACCCCTGCTCACAGCCTCTAGTGGAGCAGCAAAGAGCAAATCCCTCCTCTGCCCCGCAACATTCCACAAAATTAATACAGTTCACACCTCAGCTGAATAATGGTCGTGGCAAGAATAACAAAAGGGAAGTCAGTGCCAAGTAACTCCACCTGGTGATATCACCACAACCATGCCGAGTTCAGCATCGTGCCTTACCAACTGCAGCATCTGGCAGCTCKTTGTTTGCCTGTGCTTGTGTCACTGCACAAGTCCTGGAGCAATGTCCTGATGAGAGCCGTTTCTCTCAGGGTTGTTAAGCATTTTGGAATCAGCTGACTGATTCCAATGCTGGAATGAGGACTTCATCCATTGTCTCTCAGTCCTCCTTTCTGCCTTTKCCTGGTGTCCTTTATCAGCTCAGTTGGTTTTTCAGAGACCTTGAAATCCACCATCAAATGCTACAGAGCTTTTTGCAAACACCTCTGCTTGCTTAAGATTCTCATTGATCTGTGGCTTCAGCATCCCMAGCACTCTGAAATGCCAGCTCAGGTATCAAAATAGGTGAAACAGCTGAATCTGTGGACAATRCCTGTTCATTACATCAAACAGAAAACCCACCATGCTGTCAGATGCTCTCCTGATGCTTTCTGCAGACATGAAAGGCTGCCTGACAAAGCAGCAACGAATGTTCATCTGCCACATCACACAACCACTCACTTTTAACTTCGGGCACTCCTGTAGATGCCAGGCTATGACTCAGGGGCTCATGCTTGAACCTCACACCCCTATTTCTTCTCTATTTGTTTTCATAAAATCAGCTCATCTACCATTGGCATTATCTGGTAGCAATCCTAAAGCTTGGCTGTTGCTCATTAGTTATTTTTTTCCTAGGAAAAAGGAGCCAGACAATACTTGCCCTTGAAAAGGAGCTTGAGAGGCATTGAAAAGTCACCCAAATGTACAGAAGGCTTCTTTTTTAATCATTCCAAATTTGTGGTTCACTTCAGTTCCTAAAGCATGCCTACAGAACTGGAACAACTGGAACAGCCTAATAACCCCACACCAGACAGTGAGCATGAAGCTGTCCTTCATTAGAAGGAGAAAGTCAATGCTCAAAATTTGATGGGACTTTTTTCCTTCCCCCAATTTGTTCTTAGCATCTTGGTTCACAGCACAGGACTGGAGAAATCTCAGTAAAATTAAAATACAGATCAATTGCCCGCTCTGTTGAAGCACTTGGTGCTCTCAGTGCTTTTCCTGGCCACTGGGAGATGAAGGCAGCCTCTGCAACACCAAGCTCATGAGCACTGTATGATGAACTGCTGCACAGGCCACGCTGAGAAACACTGGAATAAACTTGAGCTTGGTGGATAATGCCAAAGGGATTATAATATATTAGGGCAGAAGCAGGTAGTCATGCACTGAACACGAGGAGTACCACGCTGCAAGGTTGTGTCTAGCTTCTGCAAAATATTTTGCCATTTTTCACCTCGTTATGTAAAAAGCCATGTACAATCTTAATGAATGGAGAAGGGGTAACTCCCTGTGTCTATCTGCACATTCCAAATGCAGTATTTTGGGCTGAGCAGAGCTGGATTTGTCAATGCCACTGGGTGACCCCGTGACCTGACTTTGTTGATTCAGTGGTATTTTCTCTGAATCATTATTGATAGACCTTACTGCAAATATTAAGAGCAAGGATATTCAACTGGGAGCTTAACCWGAGCTCAGATATGAACTCTGAGTCTGCCTGAAGTTCCTTCAGCTGTTTCAGCTCTCTGGATATTGTTCCCTGCCCAATCTGCAGCCTTGTGTTGCTACCCAGTGCTGAATTGCACCGAACTTCCACTCATGGCTGGTTACAGCACAACGGTGGGATTAAACATCCCTCATCAACAGAATAATCACTGCAGAAAATACATAAAAACACAGAAAAACACCCACATCTAATAACTGATGCCATGGAAGTAAATTGAGGGGAAAGAAGGACAAAATGCATCTTGGTTTGCTTTGGTAAGAAAAATTTTCTGCTCAGCTACTGTGGGAAAACTACGCAGCATAACTGGCACAGGAGACAGGGATAAAGTTCAGCTACAACATATCTGAAGCCACTTTGTGAAATCAGAAGTTTACAAACAAAAGATGAAAATTTGCAMTAAACAGCACAGACCTAGAAGGATCAGACAGACAATGAAATGGGTCAGTCTGAGTTTGGCAGAGGTCACTACTGAAAGTGAGGGAGAGCCCATCCTACTGAACCTCTGCCTTCGTGATAAAGCAAATGGGAGAAAGCTGGGGGATAACGGAACCAGCACAGAACATGGGGATATGCAATAAAAATCAGATTAATAAAATGGCTGGAATATGATGAGAGCTGACAGCAGAAAACAAGGTCAGATGGACACTTGAAGATGAAAATCCCAATTTCCCACCCCCATCACAGGACAGSAGGAGCCTGAGGAGGAGGTTAATTGCAGCACCTACCTGGTGAGGGATTTATTTCTAGGTGAGGTGTCAAAGCACGAGAGGCACAGGACAGACCCCTGAGCCCTGCAGCTCTGCTCATCCGCAKGGAAGTCGGAGATGAAGAAGCCCAGCTCACAACTGCCAGGGATCAGCAGAAGCTGGAGCCTGCTCCATGGAAGCAGACAGCAAGTTCCAGCTTGTTTGGCATTGCACAGTAAGGAGAAAAGCATGCAACTCCTATTCCTACACTGATGAGAGAGAAAAGCGTCGGACTGGGAGAACTAAGCAGTCATAGTGCAAATAGAAAGTAAGAGAAAGCCATACAGTGGAGAAAAAATTATAATATCAGTTCAGCACAGTTCTGAAATTTCCCTGTCCCAGAAGACTGGCAACAAATGAATTACAGTGGTGTGCAATAAGGCAYAATATCATTCTGTGTTTAGATTTGCTGACCTGCCGGGTCTCTTCCTGTCCTACATTTAGATTATCTTTTATACAATGGGTCTTGTACACTGCTTGCATTTTTTCAGCAATATTTTTGGATGACAGCCTAGAATGGGATTATTAACTTATAACAGGACTAAAAAAAAATCTCATATCCTCATGGATTCCTGCGATCCCTTCCCCCCTGCCCTCTAGTTTTGGCAGTCTCTGTTTAGTGGAAAAATAAGCTTAAGTGGATGGAAGAGAAATGAGATTAGTGGCCAGACAGCCCAAATTCTGAGCAAGTTCAGTAGGACGATGGCAACCTTACCGTAACTCTGCTGACTCCAGCTTTKTTTTTTTTTTTTCAACTAACTTAAGCCAGAAGTTCCCTCGCAGTCTACCAGGGAGCCTGAGGTGTTTTGCACTGTGTTTAYCCAGAGAAATTCTTCAGTCTTAGGAATCCAAGAAAAAGAACATACAGCTCACAGTGCTGATCTGGTACTGGGAGGGACGACCACAAACACTGTTTTGGGGTATTTCTCCTAAGATTAGTGTGTTTGAGCACTCCATCCCCGCCCACGAGCTCTGGAATTCAGCTCTGTATGCTGATGTTGCAAGAAGCCATTTAGTCACTGCAGAGTTATTGAGCAAAAGGGAGGATGAGGCTGGAGAGAACTATGTGGGAAAACYGGGCAGGACTTGGGAGACCTTGTCTGAAAACCACCGGATAACAGAATCYTTCAGAATAAAAGCCTGAAAGTGGCCCAGCCCAGACGCAGGAACACCATCCTTCCAGTCCGTGCTGGGAAATGCTCTGCCAGCCCCAGGCACAGCAGGACACAGCAGGATCACATCCCGTCTGCACACCGCACCTGCAACCTGCACCACGTTGTACCTACACTGCAA
>NW_026623289.1:122496-136115 GCF_030028575.1 Malurus melanocephalus
CCCGCGTACCGTCAAACCAGCAGCGGGAGCCCGGTCCCAGCGATGCTGCCACATCTGCAGCCCMAAGCGGGTCCCACCTACACCTCGCTGCTGCTGTGGCGCCTCCATCCCCCCTGCGCTCAGCCATCCCTCCCTGCAGCTTCGAGCTCGTTCCTCCGCGTTCAGCCGCCCCGTTTCACGGCCGGGAGCGGGGCACAGCCGGGCGCGGGGATGCCCAGCCGGGAAGGGGGTTTATCCCAACTTCTCCCGACCGAGAGGACCCGGCTCCCGCGATCGCCCCCGCTGGAGATCGGCCTTACCGCGGCGGATTCCTGCGGCGGGGACGGCAGCGACCCTCGGCCGGCACTGRCASTGACAGTGACASTGMCASTGMCACSGGCACGGCACCGACCCGACCCTCCTCCGGCGCCCGCAGCCGCCGGGCTCTGCCCGCCCGCGGGAGCCGCGCCCGGTTCCGGGGCGGRGCRCGGGAGGGGCGGGGGGTCCGGACGGCCCCGCCGGGGAAGTTTGTCCTCTCCCGGGCTTGGGTTGGGCCCCAGCCCCGCGTCCCGCCGCGGGTATTCCCTTGGCAGCGCCGCTGGCGTGTCCCGGTCCCGCCCTGGCAGATCATCCCCGGGGGAAGCGCTCTCGGCGGAGTCGGYGCTGCGTCCCCCTCGTCCGCAATTTGCCCCTTCCTCCTGTGTCCCGTGGGCATCCTGGAGGCGAGCGCTGCCCCCGCCGCGGCCGGAGCCGTCTGACGGCCGGAGCTGTCCCGGTGTGAGCGGCTGCAGCCGGGCCCGGCTCGGGGCTCCTCTGTCAGCCACGGAGGGTGGCGAGCRCGGCCCGGGGCTGGGAGCTGAGCGGGGAATCACAAAAACTGSGAACAGGCTGCCCAGGCGGTCAGACATCCAAAGAACCCTGCGCCCTCCTCTAGGGACCCGGCACCCTGGTCTGTGCAATTTAAGAGTTCACTTTCAACACGGAATCATGGCAGCATCGAGGAAAATACCTTTAAATCATCGAGTCCAACTGTGAACCCAGCACGTCTTAAGTACTTTTAAAAAAGACAAAAGTCTTTTAAGTACTGCCAGTGATGGTGACTCAACCACTTCCCAGGGTAGCCTGTTCCAATGTTTGAATCTTGTACTTTGCTCCGGGTTAGTAAAGCTAATATTTGAGCCTTTTTCACAGATTTTGAGTGTATCACCATGTAAACATCTAGTCAGCCAAAAACTGAAATCAGTGCAAGTTTAGTACCTCATTTTATTTTAGATCAATGGGGACAGTGGGCCACCCAACCCAGCAGAGRGAAAGGATGCCTTTTCCATTAGAAAAACACATCAGCTGTAGAGATGAGCAATGAAACAGTGGAGTTAAGCTAAATATTAACAGCCAAGTGGAGAGAATTTAGTGGAAAAGTTTGTTTCCCTTCGTGGGTCAGAAGTGCTGTCTCCTATAGGCATCAGGGGCATGAGTCAGTTCTGATTCCAGGCAGAGCCACTCAGCTTTGCCATCCAGAGAAAACCTGGCAGGGAAAATCATGGAGCAGGGAGATAACTGATAAAGTGTTTTGCAAAGGGCTGCTGCAAGCGACTGAGAGCTGAGCTTAGTCTGAGTGTGATTACAGGCAACTGGAGAGTAGTTACAGGCTAAGAACACAGGGCTGAGTACTTCTGAGGCTTCAAATTGGAAAATGAGACCTGAGCTTTTACTGTTTGCTCGTAAAACACTCCTCTGTTTTTAGTGGAAGAGAAGACAAATGGAAAAAGGCTGCCTCTCTTGGAGATGGCAGTTAACCAGAGTGGCTCATCATTTCTTCTTTTACCAAAATAAATGTTTCTAATTGCTATCTTAYGCAATACTCAGACGGGCACATACTTAGCTTTACAAATCTACACAGCGGGAAAAATKGATGTGTCCCCTGCAACCTTTTCTGAAAGAGAACCTGTTTCTGAAAGAGCTATTTGTTGTTTAGGAAATAGTAATTGTCTTTGSCTGCTCTTCTTGCTTCAGCCTTTTTTCCATTCTCTGCAAATTTTTGCTGCTTTGGTGTATGAAGAACAGGGAATGCAAATTTTTTTTCTGCTTGAGAGCATTTTTCTTCTTTGCCTTGGTCTGCTCCCTCTGCATTCTGGAGCAGCCCTGCCAGGGTTGGCCATATGGAAGTCAGGCAGGTGGACACATTGATGTGGCCCATGGGGCTTCCCCTCATGCTGCCTCATTCATAAGCTTGTTTCAGGCATTTTCAGCATCAGATTTGTGGCCTCTGTCCCACGTGGTGACTGTGTGTGCTGGGGCAGTTGGGCAGTGGATCCCTTAATCCACTCATCAGCTGTTTCCACAGGGGTGTGGGGTAGCGGGGAGTGGGACCATGAGGGAGCTGATAACACACAGCTCACAGTGACCTTTTCCTCAGGGCGGGTAAGAGACAGCAAGAGAGCTCTTCTTCCTCCCTTTTTAACTCTTTATTAATTTTTACCCTAATGCTTGATATTTGTCACCCCTGCTTTCTGACCTGGATGTAGAAGGACAGTACACATAGCTCTAAAAATTGGTTGTGAAAGACAAATTATAACTGCTGGGCCATAAGGCCTCTCACCATCGTGTAGGAGTGAGGGAGGGGCAAAGCTCAGAAAAGACAAGGCAGAGAGAAAAAAATGAAACTCTGTATAAATGCCCCGTTTTCACCCAAATCCCTTTTGCCCGAAGCAGATCTGACTGYGGGGGTGAGCAGTGAGCACACAAGTGCTCCTTTGTTGGGATAAAGCCACGCTGTGCACGTATGTCCAGAGCTGGGTGCACACGTGCTGTGCCCGAGGGGATGCAGGAGCTGGTTTGCTTCCCCAGCAAACTTTGAAATCTTGCACCCACAAAAATCAGGCTGAACTYTCCCTGGGCTCTCCATCTGCCTGCCTGGAGGGGCTGTGGTCACTGAATTTGTTGTTGGATGTCTGAACTGCCATTTCTGTTTCATGCTATCACTGCCAGTTATGTCAGAAATGTGTAAATAGAACTCCACCRCATGGACCAAATTCTTCTTTGGTTACACCATGAACCATTATTTTGTCTTCCAACCTCCAGCTGGACATATTTTTTTCTTTGGTTTGGGCAAAAGAGCTGATAGCAAATTCATTTTTGTTCAGCAGCGTCCCTGTGCTTGGTGGCTCGATCCTGCAGTGAAAAGGCTGGAAAGAAACACCACTGCAGCTGGAAGAGGGGGCTTTAAAACTCAAAAAGATTGTCACCATGGCTGGATTGAAGTCCTAAAAAGCAACTTTTTCAGTGGAAGAAGCTACTTCCAAATTATTCTTAGCTTGTAGAGTTTTTTGTTCTTTGTACCTACACCAATATAGAATAGAATAGAATAGAATAGAATAGAATAGAATAGAATAGAATAGAATAGAATAGAATAGAATAGAATAGAATAGAATAGAATAATTTTCCAATTTCAATTGGAAGGCACCTTCAATGGCCATCTAATCTAAATGCCAAAAAAAAAAAAAAAAAAAGAATCAAGGGTTTTTTCCTTCTGATCTCTTTTTTTCCCCTTACTGTCCACAGACTTATGTCAGATTCCTAATATTTTACCAGCAGTTTGCCCTGTCCTTCAGGAGGGCTGAAACATTTATTTGAGGCTTTTGACATGAAGGCAGGGCTGTAGTAGAGGTCAGGAATGTARAAATGTGAGTGTTTGTGCAGACATTCCTTTTCCTACTAAGCAGCAGAGTTTTAAAGAGATTTACCATGCCGAGAATGTCATTACTTCACAGCTGCAGGAATTGTTGTCCCAAGGTCTGATGACGAGAGTTGGTTTTGTGTTTGTCCCTGCTCAGATTAAAGCGGGACTCATTTCCAGCAGCRGTGAAGGTTAAGAGCATGTGCTGCACAGAAAGATTCCTGATCTTTTGTTTCTTCTCTTGAGCCCTTTGCAATGCTTACAGCCAAGGTCAGAGCACAGAAGAAAAGTGCTTTTTGGTTTTGAGGCGCAAAGCAGTTGTCAAGAGTTGAATTTTCCTGAGGGAGAGGCCCCGAGAGAGTTGAGAACCTTAAAGAAGAAGATATTATCTGTAATATCAGGCACACAATAATCTCCGTGTTTTAGTGTTCCCTGAACCACAGGAGATTAAGTAAGAACGCAATGGGGTATTTGTAAGTCAATAGTGGTGCATACACAGACAAGGATTTAGACACACATTTACAGTAGTAATGGGAAGAAGATAAACCCCACTCCCCASCATTTAAGAAGCCTAGAGACACAGAATGGGTGAAATGCCTCAGATTATGTAATTTAGATAAAGACTCACTGGGGTCCTACTATGTAACTGCAGCTAAACACAGTCAATTTTTTCTAAGATGTTTTCAGTCACTCTGCCTCATGTTTTGTTTTGTTTTGTTAGAGGCTACACTTGGAGAGCCAGAGTCCTTTGTTTCATCACGACTCATCTGCTTCTCCTGCCTCCTCCCCACTYGACAGCTTTCTTTTCTTCATGTGCCATCATGTTTATTTCCCCAGCAACAGTGACTGCATCTCCAACATGATTTCATAGACATTAGGGGCTTTCAGAATGAGCATCCACAGCAGAGACCGAAGTCTCCTTCCCTTCATTGCAATTTAGGATTAATGGCTGTGCTTCCTGTGTAATGGATTTTTAAAGCACTGTGGTTCTGGCACCGATTATTCAGGCACAGTCAAAGCCCAGACYAACGGGACATAATTTTGTACTGATTCAGTGCTCTGGTTTTCTTATAAATCTCTTACTCCTTCATCTTCCTGGTATTCTTCCAGGTACACAGCAAAGCCACACTTGCTGTGGACAAGGGAACTGTTTACAAACTCAGGAGCCAGTGTTTATCCAGGTATCCCATTCACAGGTGGGATACACATCTGTCCTCCAGRTTGGGGGACAGGAGATGTGTGGCTCCCTGCCCCTGTCTCGTATCCAGATGATATAAAGATTTCTGAGTCTTCCAGAGGTTGGAAATGTTTCCAATTCTATTCAGGAAAGCCTTCTGCTTTTATGTCTGGGCTGCTGGAGTTCAGGTCTCCATTGCTAATAACTCACCCAGGAACATCCTTTGAAATCCTGTGTGTAATTCTCGATAATTCCCAGAATGGTGAATTTAAAGTGGGACAGATGCTGAGAAGAGGGATGCTAGTGGTSCTTTGCAGCATGAGATTAAAAGACTTTTGGCTGATAAAGCATTACAAAGGGAGGGTCAAGAGGGGATGTGATAATTTCCGAATATTTCAGGAAAGGTGTCAGTGCCTTGCAGSAGCAAAATACCCCCTGGCTGTTCAAGAGTGTGAACTGTACTGGCACAAGAACAGATAGGTATTAATGAGAAATAAACCCATTTACACTGGGGAAAAGGGTTTTAATGGTCTGAAAAGTGTTATTTCTATCAGGAGATGAAAGGCCAAAATTCTAGGCTGAGTTAAAAGGGAGCTTCATTGCTTTATGAAAGGTGATTGAAGAATGGTTTGTCTGCAACAGCAGATGCCATTTCAGTGACCACAAAGAGGTCTGATCTTAAATTCTCCTTTCCTTTTACCTAAACATCTGTTTATGGGTTGAGGGAATGAAGAAAGGCTGTGATGTACATTTTGCCCTCCCATTTTGTATAGTCCAGGACAGCTCTCACAACATGAGGGTGCTTTTAGATAGGTCACCCCTCCTTTGGCTCCCTCCTTGTTCCTCAAACACTTCAGGCTCAGCCTGCAGCTCCTGCCTTGGTTCACTGCTGTCCTCCTTTCTCCTTTTGCATCCTGAATGCCTGGAGGGTTCCAAGCACTTTGAGGCAGAAAGTGAAGCATTGTGAGCTCTGTAGTTTTGCCTGTCTCTTGTAATGGAAACTGCCTCCAYCAGTTTTTGGATGACCAAATCCATAGGCCCAGGAAGAAGGGCTAACCAGCTWAAGATGTGCATTACAGGTTATAGCAAAGTTACTTCATTAATGGCACAATCCCTACCTCTTTGCCCTTCCCAGAGTATTGGATGTGCAGATATGGCAAAAATAATGTTACATTTCTGGGAAAGGAATTTTACAAACATATGGAGACTGTGTTTTGATCCAGTGAAACAGAACCCAGCTCTTTAGTGCCTTCTCCAGTAAAGATTTAGAACATCAGAAAAAAACCCCAACCAACTAGCAGAAGACAAGTTCGAGGCAAACAACAGGAGATGATTCCTCACACTGGGTGACATAAGTTGTGAAACTCCCTGCTGCAGGATGATCTGGACAGTAAAAATCAGTGGTGAGCAGTTCATGGAAAAAAAATAGACTGAGAGCTATGGAGATAATACTTGTGGCTCTGGAAGTTCCTAAGGTGCAAACTGTTGGAGATTGCGCAGATGTTATGGGTGGATATGACTATATGCTAAAATTAATGATACCACAATTATTTATCATTAGCTTGGTATTATTGTTRGACAGGACCAGCAACTATGAGGCATCTGGTTAGGTCACTTACAGAGAACAAATGTAGGTCTGGTTGGATGGAGACCTTGTTGTGGCCCAGCTTGTCTTATATTTTGGGCTTTCTTCCAGCCTATCCCTCATAGGTCAAGGTTCCCTCTACCACTTGCAGAGCCCATTTCACTGCCCACTTTTTGAAACAATGACTGTGAAAGTTTTAGCTAAGTGTCTTAGAAACAGACTGATTAAAAATACATGATAGCTGCAAAAAGCTGTCATATCTTCCCCAGGAGGGCTTTGTTCTGGTTTTGAGCAARGCATGGGTTTTTGTTTCCAGCAACAGCTTGGTGCTAAGCTAGCACTGGCTTAGCCTGAGCTGGTGGAAGGATGGAATCATCGTGTGAGGTGGAAGGATGGAATAATTTTTCTCTAGGGTCACTATTTTCACTGTCCTGGCTTCCAGAGAAGCAGCAGGTTCTGCATGTTAAGTACCAACATGGCACCAAATTTCATGCGCAGTTTTGATAAATAAAATCTCTGTTCCAAGCCAAGGCACCCAGACAAAGCCCCTTTGTGAGGGTGAGACTTAGGCCTAGTGTACATCTTTGGGAGAAATGCAGAATTCATTTTGGGGAGGGAAACTGATATGAACAGCAGGCCATTTTCCTCTACAAAGGCTCTCTTTCAAGGCTGGTGCATGCAGCAGAACAAAGGCTGGCCCCATAATCTGGACTCAACAATAGCCTGGAATATTTGATTTGATTGTACATGCATACATCATGCCTGGCTGTAAATAAATAGGGCCGTGGTTTGATCCACTGTGAGGATAAAGTCAGCCTGTTCCCCRTTCTGGTTTCAAGGAAATGCTCATTTTGTGTCTCTGCCTTCTCCTGGCTGAGGGATGTCCATCTTGCCACCAAAGGCTCTCAGTTTAAAGCCCAGTATCAAAAACACAAAAGGTTTTGCCATTATTTTATTGCTGCCACATTGGTTCATCACTTCTTTCCTAATCCCTGTAACTTCTTGGGTTTTTTTTTAAGGACCTTTTCTTGGCTCAGTTCATGGCCAACAAATGAGTAGAACTTGGGTCTTATAGGTAACTTGAGGCCTGTGCTGTGGTAAATTATATTATATTTAGACTAAGTCTTCACTGCTGTTCCTTCTATGTAAAAAGGAGGAAGACACAATTTCTAAAGCCTATCCTTGGATGCCTGAGACTCCTAAAACAGAAGAATATCTCTTGCTCAAGCATGAAATGCAGTGGTAAGTATGCAGATTAGAGATGCTCTTTACAAAAGGCCCACAAAGTTTTGTGGGGATGAAACATATTTGCTCGGCACATTTTGTGGTTATAATGCAAGGAAAATTTGGGTTGCTGCAAGGAAAATTTGGGTTGGAAACATAGCAAGCCAGTGGCCTAAGACACAGTGTGTTTTCAATGTAAACATCTGGGCCCTTGTTTATATAATTATCTGTAACCGGAGAACAAAGCACCAGAGAGAGCATCTTGCCTAACCATCAGTTGTTTCACTGGATGAAAGTTTTTGCAGCAACAGTTGTCAGCATGAACAGCCTCCTCTGGTATAACATCACGTGCCATAACAACACAAAAACGTTTTCAAAGAACGTCAAAGTCTCTGCGTACGTTTTAATATTTAGGCCAAGAACACAGAGATCTGTTTCAGCAGAAGAGCTGATGAAATGTATGACTCAGTACATGGAATTGCCTCTAAATTCATAAGCACTTGATTATCATCAGCAATTACCCTGAGAATTTGTGACATTCCTATAAATTGACCTTTGGTTTTTTTTTTAGCATTTACTATTTGCATTCTTCAAATATTGTGAGGCACGTAGTGATGTAAGGGCAGATTTTCTGGAGATTTTAACGTCAGAAAAGTACAGGGAAACTATATGAGGAAACTTCAGCTTGTCCTTGGAAAGCTGGAAGAAAAGAAAACCAGAGGATTAAAC
The DNA here is from genome assembly GCF_030028575.1 of Malurus melanocephalus. Taxonomy (NCBI): domain Eukaryota; kingdom Metazoa; phylum Chordata; class Aves; order Passeriformes; family Maluridae; genus Malurus; species Malurus melanocephalus. The sequence goes on from NW_026623289.1 coordinate 130,867, forward strand.
TAGCAGGCAAAGGGGAAAATATGAAGCCACTTCCATGGCAGGTTAAATGTTTAATGAGTAGTTAAAGTATATGTAGCAAAAAAAAAAAAATTGCACAGGTGAGGAGGAATGGACTTACAGCTGGTTCAGCCTGGAGAAGAGGAGACTGAGGTGAGACCTCAAGAASAATTTGGACAATGCTCTCAGGCATGTGGTGTGATTCTTGGGGTGTCCTGTGTGGGGTCAGGAGTTGGACTCCATCTTTATGGGTCCCTTCCAGCTCAGGATATTCTATGTTTCCAGCAGATTTGCTGTAGTGATTTATCTTGGGTTGCTTTTCTTGTGTATTTGTAAGCGATCTGGAACAGGAGTGAAAAAAGAAGTGACAGCAGTTGCAGATAATACAGAGATATTGACTGAGAATAATAAAAATTAAAACTCTSAGTAAAGATTACAGAAGGATCTCACAAAGGTTATAGGACAAATGGGAGAATAGCAGACGCAATTCATGTGCTTAACAAAAACAAAACAGTGCWAGCCATGCACAGTGGTAATGACTAAAATTAGCTATTGCCGCTCAGGAAGAAAAGCTTCAACTCATGTATAACCCCATGAAAATGTCAATTCAATGCTCAGCAGTTAGAAAATGGTAAACCAGATGTTAGGTATTGTTCAAACAGGAAAAAAGCACAAAAAAAGAAATAACAAGCTGCTGTAGAAACGTTTTGCACTCACAGCTGGGAGGCTGCACACCCAGGCCGGATCTTAACTCCCTTGCTGAAAAAATATCCTAGACTGAAGTAGAAAAAATGTGGAGAAAGCAACAGGAATGGTAACAGGAATAGCACCTCTACTCATGAGAAKGCTTTTTACTGAGTTGGAAGAGGGGTGATTGAAAGGGTCTGTGGTAGAAGCTGCAATGTCATAAGTGCAATAGAGAACAAAATTAACCTCCTTTTCCATCATCAAATGAGAACTCAGGGTCCTAAAATTAAGTCCTTTCCTTCAGTAACAGTTTTTGAACAAAAACCCAGTTCTTTACACAGTTTGGCTTTAAACTGCAGAGTTCACTGTTGATGCACAAGGATAAAGGCCTTCAAAAGGTGGTTAGAGAAATTCAAGGGAGAAAAGTCTATTGAGRCTATCAATCACAAAGGTCTAGTGTGGATCTGCAAGTCCAGAAGATGCACATGGATTAGAAAAGTATTGGGATTAAATGCCACATCTCTATAGCCCAAGWGTTCACTGCTGTCAAAGACAGGATATGGTCCCATAAATGGGACATGGGGTGTGGTCCCACAGCAAGTGTTCTTGCCTTCTGCCCCAGAGCAGTAAAAAGCTCAGCAGATTTGGTGCCGAATTTCTCTCAAAAACTCTCCTTCAGATTGGTACTAAACTTCAAAATTCTGACTTTTCTAAGGTTACAGAGGAAGATGGCAACAGAGTCTGCAAGAGCATTCAAATCCTGTGTTCCCACGGGATCGTGCACCATGGGACGAGTCAACCCGCCTCTCCATGTGCAGTTCTGCTTCTGTTCTTTGCAATTAAGGCACCATTTAATCATCTGCCAACATTTTCAAAACATTTATCCCCTGCCACTGACAGGTTTTGAGCTAACTGTGGGACAGAGAAGCTGCTTTTTTGGAAACATCTGAAGGCAGTCACAAAGCTGATGTGACAGAAGGTTTCCATAGCTCACTCTTGCTGCACAAAGGTTTGCTTCCTATGACTCAGCCACTGATGTTTCTTGGTTACTCATCAGAAAAATGCTTGAAGAAAAGACTAATTTTGAGCTGAATTTGATTAATACCTGAGCAGTGAAGCTGGGGCAGAGACTCAGAGATGGGGTCAGCAATAGGATGGGGTAAGCTTTCCACACTTTACCAGTGCAMGCTTCTGCTTTCATAATAAACCCTTTTTCCTTCCAGCCACTCAAGAGCTGCATGGAGCCCCAGGGGTCTGGTTAACCTCAGCAAGCAGTGTATTTACCCTGCATCCTGCTCAAGGGACCTGCCTGGTGTGTTCTCAGACGTGCAGGAGCTGATGTGACCCCTCSTGCAGCAGGTGAGCTGCGTGGGGAACACACCACATCCCCACCCTGTGCCTCTGGGGCCAGGCAGCCCAGCCAGCAGACAAAGGCTGTTATTTAACATTGCCATGGGCCAGCAGAAAACGYTCCTTTCAGTTGCAGGAGGAAACCAGAAAGGGAGTGGTGATTCACAGTGAGCTTCTGAGTCATGAGGCTTGATCGGGTGACATTAGGGTAGGGCAGGACATACCCCTTRCTTGATGGAAACCTTCAAATCCCTGTCTAGCTCTTGTTTAATTGCTGTTACCAGCCCGTGCTGCCTCGTGCTTGTTTCATTTGCACTGTATTGCTTTGCCCTTGGCCTGACTGCTTTGATAAAGAGTGAAAATCATGTTCCTGCCCTTGGTGAATTGCTTCAGGCTGGACAAATCTGTTCTCTCCCCCAAGGCCAAGCTCGGAATGAAGGATGGGGCATTGCAGGGGGCTTTTGTCAGCAGCTGCAAAGCCAAAGCTGAACAGGTGCTTGTGTGCCCTGAGAAATTCATTTGTGTCTGGTTGTCTCTGTCTCTTCCTTGGAAAATTTTCACTGCTGCCGGTCCCTTGCATGCCTGGCAGAGATGAACCAGAGGGGAGGTAAAGATGGTGAACACAGGAGGAGAAGCTGCAGAGCTGCAGAGGTTGACCCTTGCCTTGAAGGGCTGCAGAGTGTCGCCTGAGAGGGAAAGCTGGAAGGGCATTTCCAGGGTCACATTTCTGTGCTTGGGTCTCACACGGGTTTCAGAGCAGTCACTGAGGGRTTGCAGGTGGTTTCACAGCACTGAAGCCTGCTTTTCCCAACCTGGCTTCTTGTGGCTGGAACAAGCAGTAAAGAGGCTCACTGAGGCTGCCAAATCTGGAGGATGAGCTGTGTCTCCAGCTGCACATTGCAGATCCTGCAAAGCTCAGCTCTGCTGGCTGTACATGGCTGCAGACCTGTAACTCYTTTCCAGAGCAGAGAAAGACCTGAATTCCAAAGGCCATGCTGTAGGAAGTCAGACCAGATCCTGTTGGTGCTGCTGAAAGTTGCTGAGAACCCTTGAATATTCATTGTAGCCAAGAATTGCCTGTAGCTGTGGCACTCTGAGGATGTAATCCATGTGAGAGATGAGCAGGGAGAGAGTTCTTTTGTTACATTGACTTCAGTTTTATTTACTAAGAAATCTGTGCAGAGCTTAGAAAAACTGGTCTTTAAATCTGTCATCAGCTTTTAAAAGACAAGCACAAAAGCTTCAGCTTACCATTATCTGACGAACTTGTAAATAAAAGCTGGGGAGGTGTGTGGGTGCTGCGCTGTTTTCCAACTCCCTGAATGGAGCTGTGAATGGGTGGGGAATGGATAGCTCCTGTCTCCTACCTGCATCACCATCCCCAACAGGAAAGGGACTGTTCTCCACTGAGCTCACCTTGCCAGAGGTAATTGAGCTGGTGTAGGGCAGTGCCAAGCCAGAAAGAGCAATTTTGTTCCATCTCACAGGTTGGGTGAGGGATTTACTCATTTGACCTCTCCTTTCCCTTCCCTCCCTGTGGAGGCAGAGTGTCCATGGGCATTGCTGTCCTGTTGTAGCTTCCCTGCWCTGGGATTCCATGTGTCTGCTGCAGCTGCTTCACTCTCTCTGTGAATTCCTCGTCAAACTCGTGGAAGCAATTCCAGACGGGAGGATGTGGGCAGGGTCCCTACAAGCACCTTGCCCTCATTTGCCCTCCTGAAACTCCAGATGAGTTAACATCAGCCACAAAGTGGTTTCTTAGGGAAACAGCATGTTGTTTGCCCTGTAAACGAAGAGCCTTCTCTCACTGACAGAAGCAGCATGATAAATATTTTCATTTCAGTATGTTTTTTGTTGGGAATCATTTCCATTTAGTTTCTTACCACAGTGACTTGGGGGCTAAGAATAACTGGAGTCTAGCAGTTCCTGGCTGGTGAGACATGTATTTTGAGAACTAGGTTCAGTCTTGCATTACTCATAAGATGTAGAATCTGCTGCTGCACTGTGCTCAGCAACAYGCAGCTACTCCGCTCTCTGCACTGAAGGAGTTTGATAACAAGCAGGACAGTGATAGCTGCCTCCAGCCCTCTGCCTGGGAATTGCTGATGTTTCCCAGACAGCCCCTGCTGGACAGACCCACGCAGAGCTCATTAGAGCAGCCCTGCTTTCTGTTCTGAAGGGCTGTGGAGATGCTCTGTGCTCTCAGCTCAGGGGCAGAGAAGCCTTTGGCAGCCTGCAGGTTTGCAGTGTGCTGGGGACACGGCCTGATCCCCTGCTCAGTGAGGCAGCTGGAGCTTTCCTCCATCAGGGGGGCTGCCTTGGACCAGAGAGAGCCATCCYGGGCTGGTGCAGCAGTGTGCAAATGTGCTTTTCCACACTGGMCACCTCTTATCACCTTATCACCAGTGATAAGGTCTTAGAATTGTGAGGACACAGGGTGGGTGCTGTCCACAGAGCACGAGGCACAGAGAAGGTGTGATCTGGTGGGTGGGCTGCTTCCTCCAACAGCTGGATTAAAACTGTGATTTGGTGGGTGGGCTGCTTCCTCCAACAGCTGGATTAAAACTGTAATCTGCTGGGTGGGCTGCTTCCCCCAACAGCTGGATTAAAACTGTGATCTGCTGGGTGGGCTGCTTCCTCAAACAGCTGGATTAAAACTGTGATCTGCTGGGTGGGCTGCTTCCTCCAACAGCTGGATTAAAACTGCCTCAGCTCTCTGGGTTGGTGTCTCGCCTCTGTTTTACAAGCATGAACTCCAGTTAGGTGCCTTTGATTGATCTTGGAGGATTTTTTTTGATCTTCTGATGGTCAGAAGAAGGAGACAGGAGATAAGGGAAATGCTTTTCAATTAGAGATGCTCAGCAGGGTTTGTGCTCTGGATGCTCAGCACAGGAATGGTAGGCTTTCAACCAGGCAGTGTTATGTGTGCCCTGAAGCTCCATAGTTTGGGCATTTTCAGTCCCTTGGGACTGAAGGGAGCAAATGAGGACAGCATGGAAAGGTCTGGGTCGCCTGTAATGTGGGAGGTGAGCAGAAATGCCAGAGGAGTCAGGCACTCGAATGGGAGGGGGCAGATAAAGCCCRCGGGACTGCCTGGGAGGGGCAGGAGGGAGTGTAGGAGGCTTCACTGCCATGTGGCAGGGGAACTGCAGAGGGTTCCAATTTTCAGCCTGGAGGTGGGACTGAGAACCTCAATCCTTCTTGCCTTCTTCAAG
>NW_026623289.1:136189-214343 GCF_030028575.1 Malurus melanocephalus
ACAAATGAAAAAAAAAAGGAAGCAGAAGCGAAGATGTGTGCTGAAGTATCTGAAATGTGGTTTGAAATGAGCAGCCAGCTGTGGTGTGGAGTTRCAGCTGGCTGAAGGCAGTGTCATTGCACTGAGGTGAATGAGATTTATCAGATTTCTCTGCTGTGGAAGCACACAGAGAAATCACCACCGAGAAGTCAAAAAGGAAGCTGTGAATCTTGGCCACTTTTAGAATCAGTGTAGCAGAGAGGAAATTTGGAATCTGATAAAATACAGAATCACGGAGTCTCTGTGAGCAAGGACTCATGTGAAGGAAGGTTCAGCTGCATGATGCAGCTGGACCACTGCCAGCAAGCTGTGATGCTCTCTGAGAGGGTGCAGGAAGATGCTGATATTGAGCGAAACCAGAGAAATCTGAGAAGGTTTTCAAGGTTTTCACCTTGCATGAAGGAAGCTCTGTMACCCTCCCTTCCTGTAGTAGATATTGGTGTGGTGCAGCCACTGGGGAAACCGTGGGGGCAACCCATGTCTGCTTCTGGACAGTGGTGTCATCACCTTGGTTCAGAACCCCTTAAGTGCCCAGAGGCCTTTGGAGAGGTTTTTCTGTGTCCCTTTATCCTTCCTTTGAGCAGATACATCCTATTTGCCTGTGCTAAGCGCTTTGAGATGTGCTGGGCTGATAAGTTTAGGGTTATGATCGTGGTCAGTGTCTCTGTGGGACTATAAAGGGGTCTGCTCACAGGCTGTGTGGTCACTCTGCTCCAGCCATCGCTGGCCCTGGCAGCATCTGGGCATCCACGCCTGCCAAAACAGGCACTGATGTAAAGATCAGAGAAGGTCATCAACTTTGTTTGGACAAACAATTGACTGCTGTTTGAAGGAAGATATAAAAGGGCTGCTGGCAGTTACAAAACAAACATCTCTGGGTTGTGGTGTCAGGAGGCCTGAGAGGATGCCTGCACAAGTTATTTATCTTTGCTTGGTTTTGCTCACATTTAGTAAATACCAGCTGGGGAGAACTTGAGCAATGCCTTCAGCCTCTTCTCTGTGCAGGTCAGATATGGAGCTGGTGGAATCAGCAGAGATTCCACAAATCCCTCTCTGAGGATCAACCTAAAAGTGSCAGTAACTCCAGCCAAGCTGTCCCAGGCCAGGTGTGAACTTCTTGCCACAAATGGAAAAAGTGAACTTGGGAAGAGCTGGGCTGTTGTTTCTAGCCAAGACACTGTGCATGCCCTCATTGTGCCTGATGTTTTTGAATTCACGCTGATTTAGAGGAAAAAAAGCCCCTTTCCAGCTGTCCTCGATAGACACAATAAAAACACTGGTTCATTCTTTCATGGTACATTCATGTGTACATTGGTACATTCTTTTTTTGGGGCTGCATTCAAATGGGGCTGAGCTGGAGAGAAGGTCCCTGTGTTGTTTGTGCAGGCTGGCATGGCACTCTCAGGGCTCTTGTTCAGCACAGCAAACCTGTTTCCAGGCTCAGAAAGCTCCAGGCAGAGATGTGCAGGTGCTCATTGCCCACTCTCATCCCCATCTGCTCTGCAGCGACCACAGACTGAGAGCTTTCTATCTACTTCCCATTTTTGCACTCAGGTTTGATTTCTCATGCAGGGCTGACCTTGCTGGGGGCTATGGCTGCTCTGACAAACTCCAGCTGCTGCTCAGGAAAGGCACCTGGAGCTGCAGAAGGAGGCTTTACTTGTGCAATTGGTGAGAAGGGGTTTGAGCCCTGGCTCTCATTTTTGGGTGAAAGCTCTTCCTCCTGGAGGATGGGGATGAAGGACAGGGTATTTTAGGCTGAATGGGAATAGCTGAACACCTRCCTGTGATGCTGGCAGCATGACAGCCCCTTCTTTGTGGCCTGGGCAGAAATGTGTGTTGGCTTTTTTAGTTTTAAATTGAAAGATGAGAGATTTAAATCTGATATTAGGAGGAAATTCTTGACTGTGAGGGTGGTGAGACCCTGGAACAGGCTGCCCAGAGAAGCTGTGGGTGCCCCATCCCTGGAAGTGCTCAAGGCCAGGTTGGATGGGGCTTTGTGCTGTCTGATCTGGTGGAGAGTGTTCCTGCCCATGGCATGGGGTTGGAACGAGATGATTTTTAAGGTCCCTTCCAACCCAAACCATTCTGTGATTCCAGGAAATTTTTCTTAGCAGCAAGGAGACACTTGTCAAATTTTTGAGTGTCAAATTTCAATCTATGTGGAGAGGTACAGGCTCAGACATTCAGCTGGGTAAGARGAAAACCTGGGCCTTTGGGGTCCTCATTCCTGTTTTGCGCTCTGAGTCATCACTGTCACCCTGGGGCAAAACGTGACAAACCAGTCACAGCCCTGTTTAATTTCTCAATTTTCTGAGAACAGACTAAGTGAGGTCCCTGACCCTCGCAGCAACAGCCTAAAAAGCCCTTTTATTTCCCTGCCTCTGGGCTGCTGGGAAAGCTCTCTGCAGGGCAGGCTGGGTTTTGGTTTGACTTTCTTCCCTGGTATCTGTAATGCTGTGGCTGTGCAGGCATGAGGAGAACCCAGAGGGCTGAGAGCCCCAAATCCACTTACTACTGAGCTGCCTGCACCAAAGGAAAAGAGCGTGGTCCTTGCAGTAGGGCTAAAGATGAACACTGGAGAGGTCATGAATTCACTGTGTAAATCCCCCCAGCTTCTCTTTGAGCACACAGGGGCTCTATCAGGAAGCTGGGGTACAAACTGTGACCTCCAATAAACTCCGAGTCCCCTCCAGGGACTTTCCTAGGGAAAGCTGTCACATGAAGATCTGCCCAAATGAAGTGTGCCTCAACAAGTCCATCCCTTCTCGGGGTCAACAAGTGGGTGCCTGCAGCATTTTCCACGCTGCCTTGGTCGCTGTGGATGTGGTGCAGCTGTGGGGATCACACATCTCCCTCCCTCATTTGCAAAGGAGTTATTTATTTATTGCCAGACGCTGCAAGACGGTGAAGTGGCTGGTGGCAGCCATGTAAAATGYCTTAACAGCTCATTGACTGCCACAGATGAGAAGGCAGCAATTACACTATTTACACCACAGTTGTTTTGTTTTACAGCCTAATTCGCATCCATTCCCCTGTAACAAACTCCCGAGAAAAAGCACCCGTTCATTGGCGTTACTCATCTGTATAATTAAACTCCAAGTGCCTGATCTGTCAAACAGATAGAGCCGCATTCAGGTCTTGCTTGGAGCGTGTTTTGCTCAGTGGAAGGGTGGAGTTGGTCGGGATTGGCAAAGCCTTCTCTGTTAAAGTGGTGAATGGAGGTTTAGRTGATTAGCCGGGCTGCTCTTACAATGGGCACAGTTCTTATTTCAGATCACACACCCTTGCTTAGTTTTTGGGGCTATATTAGCATCCCTAAGTTTCCCGGGTTGAGTGGGCTGAGGATTCAAACTGCTTCAGATAAAAACAGAACCGAGTATGTCCCCCATCTCCAAGCACTCTCCCTTTCCCAGGATGTGAGGATGACCTCTTCCCTTCTTAAAATCGAAACATGACAGTTTCCAAATGGGATTATCTTGTAACAGCTCTTCACCATTYCTCTTTTGCGCTGGGATTGCAAATGGGGAGTGATTGACACTGATCRCACCAGATGGCAGTGCTATTTGATTTTCTGGTTTATAATTGGCTTGCATTTCCTACTTGCCATGTGCTCTTCACATTTCACAGGGGAATGAGGCAGTGGAGCTATGTGGGCACACCTCTGTCCCGGGTCACCCTCTCTGTGGAACAACCCTGTGGGAACCTGCATCACCCTGCTCTGACCACTCTTTGTGGCTTCATTTGAATTCCAAGGAGATGCAGCTTGAGTTTCTAACCCTTGCAGGGCTCATTGCTGAGTGTTGGACAAGCTTTACCTGCCTATGTTGCTTTCCTTTACCTGGTCTGCATCCCCCACTGAGAGTAAAATTTGTTTAGAGCAAGGTTTGGAATCCTAATTCTGTCTTTTCTCAGGTAATTGGGTTGCCAGTGAATTCACCACAACCATGAAACACCTTCTAAACTCCTTCAAATGACCAGAGCAGTGCTTCACCACACTGCTTTGTCTGACCTCTGCTGTGTCCACCTTTTCTGCACTTCAGCCTGTTGCTGAATTTCATCAGACCAAGTTTCTCTGAAGGGAYACAAAAAAGGCTGAAGAATGCTTGCAGTGGCACAAGACCAAGCTTTCAGGGGAGGATGCTTCCTGCAAGGCTTTTAAGAGAGGCTGTGAGCAAGGATGCAAGAATGGGCTTTTTGCAGACAACCAGAGCAGGATCTATGAGCACAGCATTTGAAATTTTGCATTTATTCAGAAATGCTAAATGAATATACACAGAATATGTGGGCYTTTGGGAGATAAGGTTTCCCTCCTAGAATATGAGGACAGGTGTATTAGGACAGGTTTTTCCAAAGAGCCCTCACTTGTGGCTCCAGCTTCAAGCTATTTTATGCTTAGACATTACAGTCTTTGGCAGGAATGAAGGATGAGACATGCTGGGTTCTGCTCTGGGACTTTTGTGAGTGAGTCTAATGACAAGCCTTTGCTGCAGTTCAACCTGGTGACAAAGTGACACTTCCATATTGGATAGTTCTGGTTTCATGAGCTGAGAGTTTTAAGAGGTTTTTGGGTTTTTTTTTTTTTTTTTTTTTTTTGAGAATAATGTATCTCGGCCTATGCCCTCTTATGAGACACAGAATTTTAGAGAAGTGATACCTGCTGTTCCTGCGCAGGCAACGCTGTGGGCTATGGGTATTGACTCAAAAGAGATAAGAATTGGATCGCTGTGCACTGCTGTGAACTCAGAGAGAGGAAGCAAAACCATCAGGGATGGATCAGMCCTCCCAATGTTCCCCACACACATCCTCCAAACTCTGGCACCTCAGCAGACACTGCTTGCCATGGGTGCTGCTGGTGGGTCAGGCAGGCAAATGCAGTGGTCTCTCCAATTTCGGTGCCTGTGCCCTCACTGTGACAAGGACATGAACTTCAGCATTTCACATGTGATTTCTTTACATTTCTGCCCTTTCTGCCAGGACTTGTTTAACAGCAGCAAGGCATGTGTTCAGATTCTTAACAAAACACTGATTTGGGTGCCCAGCTTGAGAAAATGAAGCTTTCAGTTGCTTGGGGAGCTACTTTTTTATTCAGAAATTTGGATTATTTGGGTAAAGAAAGTCCATTTTGCTGAAGGAAGGCAAGAAAAATTCTGGTCACTCTATTCTGGCTAATGACCCCCACTTAGTAAACTTCTCTGTCTTTTTGCTTCTTGGGCACCCCAAATCTCCCAGAGCTGCTTTAGGCAAGGGTGGCAGCTCACCATGAGTGCTTGAGCAATTAATTCAAAATTCTCCTCTCAGCCCACAGCAACAACATTTCCCCATCTCTCTGCCATGTGGCACCTTCGAATAGAAACAGCTCCTAAATGTATTACCATCATAGAAGTTTCAGGTCCTTAATATATTTTTTTTCCAGGAACTTATGTTTATCCAACCAGAATGGTCTGCAGCTTCAATTAGGGTTTAAGCAGCTCTAGGGGTAAAAAAAGAGCAGTGCTGGGGAAAGGCCAGTGACCTTGAGATTTTCCCCAGAGAAGGAAGAAACCCACTGAGAGGCAGGACAAGACCTCCACTGTGTCAGCCTAGGGATCCTATTYTTGCTGATTTTCCCTTAATAACCCTGGCCACTCTGTGGTCAGCTTGTGAATCTGAGAGCTTAATTTAGGCTGAAATTCTCTCTTCTGCTGCAGTCTCCATGTCCCTTTTCAAGCAGCAGCAAAGTCAGGAAGTAACTTGTGAACTGGCTGCTCTGGACAGGTTTTCATAGGCCTGGGAAAACCCATATTCATAACTCAGAATTTACTTCAATGCTTAGTTCCATGCCTTGTCCCTAAATGACACGAGAAAGGGAATTTTGGGTTCTGCATGGACAAAACAAGATGTCCTCCCCTTTAGCCCTGTTGTTGGAAAAAGATGAATTAATTTCTGCCAGGTTTATAGAATTTCTGAAATCCAGACCAACTCCCCAGATATTCAGCCTAAAATGTGCACACAGTGGATAAAATTTCAGCCAAAACAACAGATATTTGAAAAGATATGGGGTAGAAAACCAAAGTAAACCAAACCTTTCTCAAAGTTTCGAACAGAGTCCATAGCAAAATCTTGTCTGCTCTTCTCTCTGGTATTCCTGTGGGTTGACAGCACTCCATTTATATGATTAGATAATCTATATCTGCAAATCCTGCTAAGCACACAGCRAACCAGAGGAGGAGGTTTATCTCAGTTCTCAGGCAATCTTGTTCTTTGYGTTCTTATTCCTTTTGATTTAAGACATGACAACAGGAAAGTAAGCCACCAGAACTGTTAAATTCAATTTATTATTACTCTGCTGTGATTCTGGAGTAGAGGTAACATGAAAAGATGTGCACGTTCCTAAGAAAGCACCCCCTCAAAAACTAAAACTAAGGAAGTAGAAATCAAAATCCATAAAATACATCATCTCCCTGATAATCTCTGCATTTCTGTTGTTGACAAAGTTTTTTGAAGTTGACTCAGCCTCCCACTGAAATCTCAAAAAATATTGCTGTTCCTCTGAGGGATATTTGATCCAGGCCCCACACAGAAAATCAAGAGAAACTGTCCAAGAGTCAGCTTGTCTCCCAGAGGATTTTGTGTGTCCCTCTGAGAGGTGTTTGAGTCTGCACATCCTCTGATGATTTCATTGCTCCAGGGTCTCATGCCCCTCTCCCAGATTTTGTCACACACAATGGCATGTTTCTGTGGAAGCAGAGTGTGTTGGCAAAGGGAGGGAAGGGCTGGCACATGCCCACATCCAGCTCTGATAGCAAACTGGGAAATGTGTGCCATGTGGGAGCTCCCAGATAACTCGGATTGGGTTTATCTTTAAAGTACAAACTCACACCAGTTTGTTGCTGCTGCCCTGTGATTAAACCAACGCAGCCATGGTGAGTGCACACCTTACAAATACAGCCAGGGAGAGAACATTTCCACAGCTCAGACAGCTCAGATATTTCAGGATGATATTTCTTATAACTGCCCAGGGATTTCTAGGAATAACTAGGTCATCCTCCTGGAGGAACTTCAGGCCGACGTGACTGCGCTCAGATTATGATTCCCAAAGTGCATTTTGGAGGCACAGCTGAGCAAAAGGGCTTTTTGGTGACCACATCCTGCCCCGTGAGCTGCTTGTGCCTCTGCCAAGTCCCAGATCTGGCTGTCACAGCCTCTGGGATCCTCCATCCCACCCTCATCCAAGGGTGACAGAGACTGGCAGAGGAACGAGGCAGGGCATCCCCCCTTTCCCTGTTTTTGTGTCTCACCAGCTCTGCCCTGAGGAGTTGTCACCCTCCTGGCTCCTGCAGCAATGAAATGTTTCAGGGCAGGGAGCTGGAATGGACAGCACAAATGGAGGGTTGTGCTGGCACCGAGAGGTGAGCAGGAGGTTCCTTTTCCTTCCTTGCCTGCACACCATGAGTGCTTGGCTGCTGTGAATGCCCAAATTCCTCCTTGGCACCTCTSAGGCAGCTGTGCCCATGGCATAGGAAGGCAGGTTCTCTGCCTGGCTGGACACACAAGCCCGGGCTCTGCAGCTGAGCCCGATCTGGTGAGCTGAGGGAGGTGCTGGCKTCAATCCTGGCACGTCCAGGCACTGAGACTGAGTGCTGGTGCCTGGCAGTGCCCAAGAGGAAAGTCTGGGTGTTTCTGTGGTCAGGAAAAAGCTAAAATAAAGGTTTTTTTGAGCTGTGTCCTTGGCTGTGCACTAAAATTTGGTTTAAATTCTTTGTTGCATCAATTCCTCACTCTTGGTCACAGTGCAGCTCCCTGCCCTTGCTTCACATTGGTGTTTTCACGCTTCTTAGARGTGCATTTTTTCATCATTTATCAGGGCTGACTGATTGCCTGGGCATTATTCTGTTCCTTTTTTGGGACCTCCCCCTTTGCCCTCTCCTATTCCAGTGTGATGACAGCATGGATTCTTTTGGTGTGAATGTTTCTGTGAATATAAATTCTCACCAGCTTTTGCAACGCTTCATGTGTGCCAACATCCACGGAAAGTGTTGAGCTGGGGTAGCAAATGCTGCCACACAGTCTTCATTTGAAAATCATGAAGAAGATTGTGGGAGATGTCTATATCTGGCTCTAGTTTGTCTGAACATCTGCTGGGAGAATAGGGCTCTACAAAAGCAGAAATCATTATTAATGAAACTCAGGATTTATAGGTGTTAGTTGAATTTTACAGCTCCTTCCAAGCAATGAGGAAAAATATTTAGGCCTGATAATGAATTATAAATCCAGATGGTTTTTAAGATGATGAGTGCATAGCCACTGGTTGTAGATAATTCTTTTTTTAACAAARCATTTTAAAGAAGGTTACAAATTGTTTCAGTAGTTTTGGACTACTCTTTCTGAGGTGCTGTCTGGAATTCCAGTGCTCYAGCCAAGCTTTTGCTTAGAGGATGMAAGAAGCAGCATCCAATGTTTGTTTTTTTCTCTGACCTACTGCTGAGTAATTGAATCAGCCCAAGCACCAAGCTGATGTCTTTCCTCCCTATGAGAACATTATGTTACCACGAAAAAGAGACGAGGGAAAAAATCAAAAAGGCAGCTGCAGGTATTTATTCCAAATGCCATACAGCRTGTGAGACCAGGAAAGAGCATTTTTATAGCTACAAAAGATGTTCAAATACCCAAATGAGCCTGGCTTGGTGGCACTGAGCCCCTGACACCCATGGGGTCTTGGAGGGTGCAGCAGACCTGGCTGATGGCAGGTAAATGGAAACAGAGAAACCCCCAAAATAGGACTTGACTTCTGGTGTATTTTTCAACACTCCCAGGGTAGATATCTGCATTATCAAAAAGCTTTTCTTTGCCATTCTGTATTTTGGTCAACCTGCCCTCASGAGAATATGGGCACTTACTGAAAGGAAGTAATTTCTTTTCCTGGTAGAGTTGTCTCACAAGAGGGGTATTTYGGGGAGAAGGATGGAGAAGAGGCTACCAAACCCTGGTGGGCTGCACTGACAGGAGCAGAGGCAGCACAGTTCCCCTTCTGCATGGGATGCAGAGATGTTATGGTTACACACAGAGACTTGGGATGTATGGAACACCCCACAGTGTAGAGAGAACAACACTACCAGSCAGGAAGCCTGGAGGCTGCAATTTCACAGATAGGGCAGGCCTGTGGCTTTTGGGACCTGTCACGTGCACATTGTTCCTCGGAGAATACAGAAGGAAAAGGAAAGAAATGCAATTAGTTAAATAAAGCAAGAGTTTCCTGCATGTCTGGTGTTTGCTGCTTCCATGGTCAAGGTGCTGGGGCTCCAGCAAGCATTTTTGATTTTGCAAAGGGAAATTGTGTTTTGCACAAAATAGGTATATTTTGAATGTCTGGTTTCTGTAAAAAAGATTCAGTTTTGGCCTTTCTTTTGGTTGATGAAATGTGTCTGCAGGGTTTCACTGAAGTGCTGCTTTTAGTTTTCTCTTTTCTTTATTTTAGCTCCACAAGAGCTTCCTTTTTCAGAATAATTTCTTCCTTTTTCAGAAGAAATTACATCTGTGTTCAGCTAGAGCAGAGTGCAGCMGATCAATCTCTGCATTTCAGCTGTTACATTCTGTATCTCTGTCTCCAGTTGTCACATCAATGTCCCCTGCTCRAAGCCCCTTCCAGGAGGAGCCACCCTGGAGAGGGCTGGCAGCGATGCAATTCCAGGAGGTCCYACATCAGTGAACTCCTCTATCCCTCACAATGTTCAGAGGTGATCCAGGTGCCCATCTGTTTGCTCTGCTCTACCAGCTCAGCTAAAAATGTTTTGAGTGTGGTCCCAGAGGCTGCACTGCTGTGGGCATGGTGATTTCAGCTGAACACAGAATTTGTCACAGCACCAGCACGGAGTGCATGTGGCAGCTGCAGTGGGGGATCCCATCTCTGTCTCCATCAGGTGGGTGAGGAGCAGAACAGGATCTGATGATCTGATGAGGCTGGACAGTTACTTCTGCACAGCTTGGMTCCGAATCCAACCCTTGACATTAAACAGCCCTGAATTCTGAGATTTATTTTAGGATAACGCAATCAGCGCTTTAAATAAAGAGTTCTAATGGGAAAACATCGCCAAGGTGCAATTTCCTGCTACCAGTTTTGCAGTGCAAACACAGTCCAGGATCATCTCTGCTTTAGCAGGTGTTTGGCTGTAATTTGTTCACTGGGCTGATAACATACCTGCCTTCCCAGCWRGGYATGGGAACCTCCTAGCTCTTCAGAMCTCCTGTGCACTGTGATTTGATGATACAGTAAATCCAGCTTTAGGGTTCCCAAAACCAGAACAAAAATCCCAAATGCTATGGCCCAAAGTGCTGATGTTGCTGCATAAAATCCCTCTGCTTTTCCAAGTGTGCACGGATGGTGTAGCGCGGCACCGACGAGATTTATGGCACAGCTGCTGTCACCTGCATTCCTTCAGGTGGAGAAACAACCAGCCCAGAGCCTGCCCTGTGCTTTATGGCCAGCTGGACAGATCAGGTGCCTCTGGCTGCTGCAGATCCCATTCACACTGCTGAGAGCTGGGGCACAGCCCTGGGGAGCGACACCCGGAGCTCGAAGCTGCCTGAAAACAGGCGGTGCAGCTCCACGCTGTGGGGAAGGAGGGGAAGCAGATGGRTTTCTCCGGCACTCGGTGGCTTCCCCTTCTGCCGGGATGCCGAGGGAGCTTTGCCGTGTCCTYCGACCCCCAGGTCTCCCCTTGTCCCTTCTGTGATGTGGAGCTGGGAACACCCATCCCTTATTCCTCAGGCTGCCTTTGCAAACTCYCCTGAGCTGTGCTATGACTTCTGACACTTGACTTTTTTTTCCCCACTTAAAAGCTTGGAAAACACCAAGCCTTTTACCTTGAAAGGTGTGTTTCTGTCCACAGGGGAAGCCTCTGGCCAAACTCCCAGTGCTTCCATGGGGAGCAGCCCTCAGCAGGGGTAAACCTTCTGCTGCTTTGYCCCTGCTGCCAAAACCACCTCTTGCAGGTGTAAAAAACCACCCAGCCTGTAAGAGKGGGWRCCSCACTGCTCATGTGGCTACAGAAATMTCCAGCACGGTGCTGCCAGAGTGCCTCTCCACTCATTTACACTCACCGAGGTGCTGATAAGGTGCTGAGCATCGATGGCTCTGGCAGAGGGTCAGATGTGTGTGGGGGAAATCCTTTCCTCAGGGACCATGGTGCAGCAGGGAAGGCTAGTGATGAAACCAGGCTGCCTGTGCTGGGGCTGCCAGCTCGGGGAGAGGGCTGAGTCCTGCCATGGGACAGGTCTGAGGCAATATTCCCGGGAAAAAGACAGATCTGAGGCAATATTCCCGGAATATCCCTTGTTTGGGATCAGACAG
Source organism: Malurus melanocephalus (assembly GCF_030028575.1). Classification (NCBI taxonomy): domain Eukaryota; kingdom Metazoa; phylum Chordata; class Aves; order Passeriformes; family Maluridae; genus Malurus; species Malurus melanocephalus. The sequence goes on from NW_026623289.1 coordinate 147,558, forward strand.
GCTTGGCTTCAGCAGGGATAACTCACAAGGCTGATCCAAACAGGTTGCTGCTCAGTGTGACTGTAAGTGGCTTGTGCTGAGGGTGTTTTGGGGCATCCAGCAATGGTTTGTATCTGGTTTCTTCCTGAATGGTTTTTCCCTGGTTTGAACTTCTCCCAGGCTGCCCTGGGAAGATCACCAAATGAACAGCGCAGCAACACAACAGCGCAGCTTGGTACTGTCAAATGGGTCCAATTGCTTTCCTGTTATTTCGGCTGACAAAGCCAGTTGAACCCTGTAACTGTCACAGTTTCCAGCCAGCTGTCTGTTCATCTCTACCCCTAAATGTCATCAGCACTGACATGGATCCCTGAGAGTCTTGTTAGTGTGTCTTGCTGGCGGTATCTCTACTTTTGATCTCAAATGACAGCCTCAGCCATCTGTACTTGGATCCTGATACTCCCAACCAGGCAAGGAGTCCACTTCCTGTGCCGAGTACCTCATACCAATCCCCAAAATTGCCATCCAGCACTGGGAACATCCTTTTTTCCCCTTTGCCAGGTCAGGTAAGGTTTCTTTGGAGGTAAACACATGGATGGAGGTGTGTTCAGTGCAYTGTTTAGCTTGGATCTGTCCAAGTGCAGTTTCTCTGCTGCCCTGACACTGTGTGATGGCTGGAGGCTGCCTTGAGCTGCCTTGGGCATTTGTTGTGTTGCTTTTATTGTATTTTCTCTTAACACTGTGTACTCAGGGAGGTGCCTGCTGGCTGCTCATGTGCTTGAAAATTGGACTCTTTTAGCAGCTTGAGTGTGAGGAGACTGGGGATGTATCTGCTTTGGTCTCATGCTCTTATTCTGCTCATGTTTTCACCATATGAATATTTCATCCCAGGTCTGGTCTCACTTGGATTGCAAAGTTACACAATTTTCCTGAAGCTGCTGCATCCAATACCAATGGCAGCTTCTTCTTCCTGTCTCAGGGTTATCATGTCCCAGATTTGGGACTCAACTCTGCAGAGTCCACTTGTGACAGCTCTCAGGCAGCTCTGCAGCCTGTYCATGACACCTTTCCAGGCCCATCTCACCCATGGGGACAAATGCAGTTGGCTCACATGATGCCAAAGGAAATACTTTCAGAAGGCCTGGACATCTTGTGTGTAATTTAGAATCTCCTCAGGGGTGTTTGGATCCTGCCAAGCTTTCGCTTTGTTTTGTTTAATTGCAGGTTTGGTTTGTTTTCTGTGTGATGSTGTGAAATGCCTGTGAACTCACCATCCCTGTGAGTTTAACCTTCAGTCCCCGTGCCTGTTCACCTTCTGCTCTCCTCTGAATCCATATCACTTCAAATCAGTACTACTTTTCCCCCTCTCTCTCTTTTGAAGCTTTGACATAATGATTTCCCTTGCAACCCTTACTCTTGGTGATCTGTGTGTCATTTGCTGATGCACCCTGCCTTTCACCATTCAGAAGTAAAGGATTTGCTGTGCATTTTTTTTGCACCAGATTTTCCTCCTCTGCTTTGTCCTTTGTCCTCCTCTGCATTTCCTTGTAAATAACTTCTGGTGCTGTTTTTCCGTGTGTCTCTGGACTTTTCCTGTTTAGCAAATCAGCTTTGTGTCTGTTTCATGCAAGCTGGCTTTGGAGAGGGTCTTCTTAATGACATCTGTGCACATTTCTAGCTCTTGTGCGGCAAACAGAGCTCCTTTGAGCATTTCTGGACACTGTCCTGGCATCTTGGTGTTGTCCCTGCTGCCTGGCAAGGACAGGCTCTTTCCCCTCTGCTGGTCCCACAGATCCTGCAGGTTCTCTGAAACCACTGACTGAATTTGTCCTGGCTGTGTTGTGCCCCTGCCTCACCCAGGAGGTCCCAGGAGCACGTTTTTGTGGTGCTCCCAGGGGTGCTGGCTGTGTGTGCACAGCAGAGGAGCTGCAGTGTCTCTCTGCACGTAGGCACACACAGCTGGCAGCTGCTGCCCCTCCTCAACGTGACCCAAGCCACAGCTTTGGGCTCAGGAGAGCAGGGATGGCCAGGGAGGGGATGGAGCCCTCCAGGGCACYAGGATGCTGTTTGGAGCAGGGTGGCAGTGCTGGAAAGGGGCTGTGACCATGAGGGTGGCTGCAGAGGTCTGGGAGGTGCAGTTAGAGCTGCAAGTGAGCTCTGCCACCACCTTGAGTGCCCTGAGTCTTGTCACTGTGCTGCCCAGACTGAAATGTCTCCCTGCCCAATACAAAGGGATTTTGTGGCTTTTTTTTTGTGGTACATATTGAGATTTGAAGATTGACAGCTGTAGAAAAGATAAATCTTATTCTTTCATCAAAGTTTCCTTCAGCAGGCCTTAGCCCAAGCTAACCACTGATCCAGGTGGTCCTGGAATTGWCTGGGAGTTTATGCATCAGTTCCTTGCTGACATGATGTCACATTCAAATTGTGATTTATGATTCTGATGCTCTCTTGACACCTTCCTAGTTTTTTAATRATGATGCTTTAGTGAAGTATTCCCTTTCAAGCCCAGCATTATTCAYGTGTTTAAGATATAAACTAAGTGGTAAAGCAACAACTTCATTCAATTTAACAGTTTAACAGACCAGCATGGCTGAGGAAGAAAAGCTGCCTCCTCTGGAGCTACCCCCAGGTGGGGAGTCAGGAARGCAGAACAGCAGATTTGTAACTGCTCCACTGATGCCTTCTTACTACAACAACATTATATTGGCAAGGAAATTGCAGGCTTCCCTCTCTGACATTGTTATGGTGATAAATTAGATACRCAGAAGAACTAATGATGAAATTAAATGGAGTTATGAATATATATAAGATCCCTTTTCCCAAGGTCAGCTCTGGATGACACAGCAAAGACATCATAATAACAGGTGAGTGTCAGTCAGTTGTGGGCACGTTGCTGGAGCCTGAGTGCAAACCTTTGTTCAGGGAGTACAGAGAGGAGGAGGAAGATGGGAGCTTTRAAGTTCATGCYATCTCCCTCTGCTTTGAGAGGAGCMCTGTTTTTAATAAGGAATTTGGCCTCTTGTCACCCTGGTGCTGAATGAACCCCTCACATAATGTGCTTTGTGAGGAGAGCTGAGCTCTGGGTGCTGCAGACACTCATCCTGTGGGGACATCCATTGTTCCAAGACATGAAACTTTGGCTTTTTGGATGCTGTTCACAATTCAGGAGGCACTGCATTTACTTGGCCCCATCCCAATCTCCCCTGTATATCCTGGRGCAAGTAATTTGGGTCAACATTTCAACAGTGTCTGGTGATTTTTTTAAAATTCTTTTTTAAAACACCTTCATGTTTGATTGTTTAGCTTTGGGCAACTAAACTGGATTCAAGCCAAAGCTGCTAAACTCAGCTCTGCAAGTAGGGCTCTCTAAAGTAGAATATCCTAAGTAGAGGACTCAGAATTGCCAGTCATTTCTGAAAAGCCTGGTCTTAGATCCTCTGTGTCCCAGCTCTGTGGTGCACAAAGAGATAACAGTGCTTCCTTCGCCTCCAGGAATGCTGAGGGCATGGACACAGTAAAAGTAGAAGGGCACTCTTAGACTCAATGGATCAAAAAAATGCCTTAAGTAGATTTTTTTTTTTAATTTTTTTTTTTTTTTTTAAGATTTGATTCCATTTCCAAAGCCTTTGTAATTACTACCATGCAGAAGTCATACAGCTCTGCAGGCTTTGCCCCACAAGTGTCTCCTGTGTCTTTCCAGAGGAGCTGCAGGGAAATGCTTTGTGAAGTGGTTCTTGAGAGACATCCCTGTGCTTCTAAGTGATACGAGAAGTTTTATCCACATTTCACCAAATGACCTTGCCCAGAGCTGCAGCTCTGAAGTCCCTGCAACTCTGCAAGTTGTGTGTGTGCAGCAGATTTTTGTCTGTGCTATTTTTTCCAGTGAGGATGTCCTTTTCTAAGGTGAGGGTGTTAAACTGATCAGTTTTCATTCCACTTCTGTTTGCACTTTGTAGAATAAATGGAAAGGAGCTGTATTTCCTTTTTAGCTGGTGAGAGAGTGACTCTGGTTTCTACCCCGTAGCAGAGAGGGGAGAGTTTTGCTCTCAGAGGAGGGAGAGCTTGGGCTGTCCCAGCTCTGCAGGAACCGGCAGCTGCTGCTTCTCAGGAAGGAAACATCGCAAGCCAATGTCCTCTGTCAGGGCACCAAAGTMCAGCCTTGTGGGACACAGGGATGGGCAGAGCGGGCAGTGGGATGGGACTGGGCTCTGAACATGCCCTTGCAGATGAGCTCTGCTTCTCCGGGCTGCGGTCGTGCTTTCCCAACAGTGCAGGAGCGGGTCCCGCAGCCACCCACGGYGACACCGCAGCTCCCTGTGCCCGACCGGACCCCGCTTCTCTTCTTCTCACCCTCCCAATAAATTCCTGGGAAATGATCTAAGAAGTGGGGATTTTTATTCGCCGTAGTTTCCGACCCCTGGAAAGCAGTTCCCGGTGGGAGTGCGGCTCTCCGGCCCCTGTCCCGGTCCCCGCGGTCCCTGTCGCCGGCAGCAGTAGCCGCTCCGTGGCAGCAGAGGGAGACGGAAGCCTGGCCAAGGACCGGGGCTCCGCTCCCCGCGCTCCTCCCTCCCTCCCAAACCACAAWCCAGCGGCAGGATGAAGTATGGAGATGTACCAAATTTTTTCAGGCGTGAACTGCCTTTGTCTCTAGTGCCAAGCATCATGTACGTGGAACKTTTACCAGCTAGGGAAACACAATGTTAACAGCGTTGTATGCAGTTTTGTGATTCCCGTCTCAGTGGGAGGCAAATTCTGACACGCTGTTTCCAGGAGGAAGCACTCCCCCGAGAGAGAGAGGGGGGAAAAAAAAAGAGAGAGAAAGAGAAAAAGAAAGGGAAAAAATATATAGAAAAGTAATAGGAAGAAGGCAGTAGCTGCTGATTAAGGACCACAGTACAACTGAGAAAGCACAGCCTTGTGGGGCTGGTTGTGGACTCAAGCAGGAACGAGGTGCCTTGGTGCTTTCTGCCTGTGCTCCTATGCCCTAGAAASACTTTTTTAGCCACTCCAAAATTCCAGCCAGCAGGTGCATGCTGCTGCGGGCTGGGGTACCCCCTTTCCTTGGAGCATGCTGCTGGAGTGAGATGGAGAGAAGCTGGAACCAYTGTCAGCCCACACGAAATCCCAGATGAGTATGGGCTCTCTGCAGTGATGGGGGATATCACTTTAAATGGCTCAAAACCCCTACGGCTTTTCTATCTCCTGCACCATAATATATAAACTCTTTTACGGATCTAGATGGAATTTCTCTGACATTTCCTCAAATGGCACTGTTTTAAGGTACCTTTGCATTTTTATTGGCAACCCAGTTGTAATGGATGGAATCCATATAGCATCCATGCTGCTTTCTAGGAGTGCCTGGTAGCTGTGAAATATAAACCAATAAGGTCTTGGACTATAGYTTAATCTTATCAGCACCATTCAGGTAGTGTGGGGCTAAAATTGTGCTGCTAACAAGTGTTTCCAGCCATCACTGCCGTGATGGAATGGGATGGAAAAATCAGAAACAGAGCTGTGTCTGKATCCACACAGCTCCTGGATGCAGCAGCGAAGAGAAAGGAGCTGGCTGTGCCTGGCAGCAGCCTGGTGATTAAAATAAACAGTTCTGTGCTCCTCATATGCTGCTACTCTGRCACTGCCTTGGTGAGTCTCCCAAGYCAGGAGACATAAATCCTCTTCAACCGCAGAGACAAACTGCAAGTGATCGCAAGGAAATGTGGATGGCTTGCTGATATTTTTAGGAAATCCTCTCCTTCTAGGTTAAGAATGAAGAGAGGGCTGTCAGTGCCTTGGGATTGCTGTGGGTATAAGCCAGCACCTCAATTTATTTCAGTTCCTCTAGGAGCAAAAATACATCAATTTAGCTGCTGGGATCTTGATCTGGATGTGCAAAATCCACCCTAAAGGCTTGCCAATATAATCTCTTAATGCCCTCATCTCTCCTGTCTAATGTTCTACCCCATGGTGCTGAGTGATTATTAGGCAGCTTATACAGCGTAGTTTAAACTAGAAAAATCTCCTTTTTTTTTTTTTTTTTTTTAGTAATTTACAGCCCCCAATTACTGGGGCCTTAAGGTCACACAAGCCTATGTGCATGAGGTAGCTCTTTGGAGAGCAGGAGGTGACTACTTGGAAATTACTGCCTTTAGCGCAGAAAGAACACAGAAAGAGAGATGCTTAAAGGAGCCAATCCCTGGACAGTTGGAAAAATTTCAGATGTGTGTAGCCTCTTTGCTTCCTCTGARTTGTGTTCAAGCCACTTCCCTGGCTCTAAGCAGCTGCCTCAGTGGTCACAGACATCCATGGTAAGGGAAGCCAAAACTGTTGGTTTTCAGTAYCTAAAGAGTTTTGCCTTCTTGCCTGACACTGGTGCATCTTCAACCTAAGATTTCCTTGCATTCCAGTCCCATAGAGCCAGGCTGCAGCAGTCCTTCAATCCCAAATCCAGCAAGGAGGGAGGCAATGCACACACATGTGMAAAAATGATCTCCTGACCTCTTGTCCAAGTCTTTTTGTGCTGCATTGCTGTTAAGAAAACACCCCTGTTGTCCACATGTACCACAGTGCTGTTCCTCTCCTCCTCTGCTCCTCACATGGTCCTGGAGCTGCAMGATGAGGTCAGCAGTGTCACTGGGGCACTTGTACATCCCTTGCATCATTATTTGCTCCCAAGGACTGTTCTCTAACTGTTTAATTAGTCCCTTCAGTAATGAACCATACACCGTTTGTTGTTCTCTTTCAGTTGCTATTTACCCTGTGGGGATCAGGGGCTCCCGGGGGCTGTCACACATCAGAGTGTTACGGGGACCCTGGGGACAGGGCTTTGGTACTGGCCCAGGCAAGCAGGGCAATGAACCAGCCCCAAACCCTGCTTTTAAATAYTGAGAGAGAGAGATTGGGGCTGGTCTCTTTTTTTGGATTTGGATTTGTGCTTTCTGGTGCACTTTTTAGCTGGATTCCTCTCCCTCTCTCCGGTGACGCCGGGACCTGTGCGTGTTGTCCCCTCAGGCAAAACACAGCAAGAATTGTTTGCCAAAAAGTGTCCAGMCAGAGACAGTGGGATGGCAGAGAGGTGACAACCAGAACCCCACAGCCAGCAGCAATGCCTGCCTGGACAGTGCCTGAGGCTGGGCTGCTGTGGTGCACTTGGCTCACTCCCAAGAGCCTGAATTTCCCAGGCAGGTATTTCTGGGATGAGAAGCCCTTGAATTTTTGATGGCATGCCAGAAACTAATAGCAAACCAACCCCCCKTGAAGGTGGTCCTTTGATATTTTTATTGCTCGAAATTCAGAAGCTTGCTGAGTCCTTGGTCCTTGAATTTTCCTCTAACCCATGCRCTGGGGCAAGTGAAACACCCACTGACCTCAGTGGATGCAGGGGCTCCTTCACTGCCCAGAAGAAGGATGAAAAAGGTGATTGTTTTGCTCAGTGCTGCATATTGCTCTCAACTTGTACMATTACATACCTAAAGAAATGCCAGTTCTTGCAGACTGATGGATTTGAACATGCCAGCATTGCTAAACACTCTGTTTAGGATTTCTAAATGGTTAATTTGTAGCGATGGAGACTAAATTGAGAATTAAAACCATACACATCAGTCCCAAGGGAATTTCCTTYTTCCCTCCCACTCCATCTGGAATGAAGAAGAGTTGGAATTATACATGAATTAATGAATAAGTAATAGAGAGTCACACAAATAAATTTCAGATGCAAGGATTTTTTTTTTTAAATCATCCACAAGTTAATATTTATTTATGTAACTTGCAGAATTCCAGCCAATGGCTGCATAAATATTAATTACTAATTAAAATTTAATAGCAAAGCAAAACCCCTGTATTTGCTAAATGTATGTATTAAAGCCATCATTATTTGTTTGGACAATTAGGTTTGTTTGGGACTTTGGTCAAGCAGTGACAAGAATACAATTTTAGAGCAGGGGACATCCTGAATTAATAATTTGTTTTCTTTGATTGCAATTGCTCAAAGAGAGGATGAATTAATTTTTTTTTTTTTTTTTTTTTTTTTTGCCATCCCATGAGGAGATTATAACAAATTTAAAAAGAGCCCTCAGCAAAACAGGGGCATTTGCTGTGCTCCCAGTTGTACATCCCTGCTACATATTTGACAGATTTCCAATACAAAGAGGAGGAGGAGGAGGAGGAGGAGGAGGAGGAGGATGGCTTCTCAGCCGTCAGTCTGCAGTAGCTGTCCCCATTTAGAGTAGCTGATTATCTGGCCTGTGGTGGCATTTTCCCATTTCTGTGCCTCCTGGCAGCCCAAAGGCTCCCCTGCAATTTTTTTTTTTTTCAGGGTACCGGGGGTAGTTTTGCATTAATATTCGTAATCTGTAACATCTCTTGTATCACTTTTTGCTGCACATTGCTAAACCCAYCTGGGAAAGAGGTTTTCAGGGATGAACTTTCCCATTCTGTAAAGAGAAGGTGGATGGAAAGCTGGTGAGTGCTGTTAGCACTGTGGCTCAGATGTGAAGTTTGCCTGTGGTGTCTCACACCGCTTTGCTGGCTGCTCCCGTTCTGCTGTTTTCTCTKTGTGCTGCCCCACTGCTCTGGGGAGCTTGTGAGGGTCTCTCAATGCCATGGTTAAACCAGGCACTGCCCCTATGATCCAGGCTGGCACCTTCCCGRTTCCCAAGTGACTCTTGTTGGTGCCTTGCCGTGATTTGGGACCCCTGGGCTGTGACTCCCTCGGGCTCAGGAAAGGGGAGCAGGTGAAGCAGCTCTGACTGCCAGAGACCTGAGATCAAAGAGCATTGGGGTACAGCTGGGAAAGAGGTCATTGTACTGAGATGTGACTTCAGCAGCACTTGAACTTGGATGGTGTAATATGAGGTGAAATTTCCAAGTGGAGTCGCAAACATCTAAGGGGTAAATCATCCTAAGATGCTCTGAAAACTGAACACACCTATGGGTAAAAGATGCTCTGAAGATTGAACACACCTATGGATAAAAGGTGGTTTATAGATGTCTGTGAATTTTTAGAGGCAAAAAAAAAAAAAAAAAAAAATTCCAGCCAAAAAGGGAGTGCTGGAATTCTGTGTCATCTCATGCAAAGTGCTGGTGGTAGTGTCTGTGATGCATCCCTGCTTTTGGGGAGTTAGGGAGGTGCAGCTGCCCTGTGGATTGCATTCGGGTTTGTGCTTTGCTGCTTTCTTCTTTTAAGGCAGTAATTATGAGTTAAGCTGGTGAGACAAACCCTGAGTAAAGCACATCAGTCCTTTTCATCCTGGTGGGAAGTCAGGGTCTGCCTCCCAGTACTACCCCACTGTGATTCTCCAGGCYCTTGGTTTGTTGTAGGTAAGGTCTTGGAAGTCAAAGAGTGAGACTCAGGGCTCCCTGGACACACTTGGAAAAGCTTCTGAAGGCTCAGGGCTTTAATAAGGATGGAGAGCAGATAAAACATTTATTGCAGTGCTTTTTAATTTGGCCTCATTTAATTACAGGGACACTACTAGTTAAAGAATTTATTAAGTAATTTTCTTACCCACTTTGAGATTGATGGAGCATATAAAGACATGAGTTGATTAAACCCAGCCAGGTTTCACCCAACTTTCTGAAATCAGTAATCTCTAAGGTCTGAAAAGACAAGGACATGGCTCTATGCAACAGCCCCAGGTACCTCACCAGTGAACTCTCCTGGATCCTGTGTGCTCTTTGATTCAATAACAGTGAATGGCCATTGAGTGTGTCCATTTTAAGTAGAARGAAGAAACAGGGATAGGAAATAAATTAAGCTGGTTACAAGCACAATAAAACAAAGTGCACAAATTTAAATGTAAAAGACTGAAAATGTACCAGAAGTAATAAAGACAAACCAGTGATAGGAGTCCGAGCTGAAACCCTGGCTAATTCTGTACTGCAAAGATATAAAAGAAAATCAATGTTAAAAAAATTGGGACCTTTATCACAGAACCTGTTAAATGGCGTATGCAACAATTTAAAAGAAATAACTTGGAGGCTAGAAGCACAGCGAAGAAACATCTGAATAATTGACATTTAAARAATTAACATAAAATTATTCCAAGATAGCGAGGAAAGTAGTCAAGCGCTCTCCTAATGCACATGAAACCAGGCAGCTTTTACAGTGCACCCTCAACCTTGACTGCATCTGCTTAACCATTAACCTCGTGTCCCAGCTCTCTGTGGGCAATGCAAGCATTCACTAATGCATGGATCAGTCTGTTTAGATCAAGGTTTTTTTTTGTCTTGTCCTTGACCTCACCATTAGGTGATGAAATGACAGGCAAACATGGGGCTTGCTCTCTCTCTGTGCCTCCTGATACCATGGGCAAAATTCCTGATGGACTGAGAATTAAATCAGCATTCCCCGAGTAAGCCATCGCTCCTTTGGAAAATGGATTTCTCTGTCAGTGGCTGACATCAACAAATGCAAGATGTGGTGTTGCCATGCATCCTTCATTGATCAAATGTTTATTTCAGAATGRTGCTCCCCTTTTAATGGGATGTCGCAGATGTTCATTAAACAAATACTCATTATTTAAGCAAGACAAAGTTAAAGTCTGTCCTTAATTTTTTCTCAGTTAATTCTYCCTTCTGAAGCTACAGCAGGTAAAAGTCAGGAGACAACACTAATGCTAGTGTGCAAAATTAAAAATGTTTTCGTGTTTTAATGACTGTGCAGTGATCTTGTGTTGGTTTTTTGAGTCCCCAGGCATTTTTGGAGCGGCACAGCCCAGCAAGGACAATAAGTGGAGATGCTCCAGTGCGATGAAATGCTGATGGCCAAGCTGGTGCCAGTGCAGCCAGCCCAGCTGGGAGCTGGTGCTCACTGAGCCCTCCCTCCTTCAGGCAGTGAGATTAAGGCTCTCTCTTTACTCAGTGACTCCAGAAAGGCTCAGAGCAATGAGCCACAGCACTTCTGCTGTCTCCTTTCCTGTGTGCACAAGGAGCAGTGGGCTCTGGCTGATGGAGGTGCTCCAGGCAGCAGAGGATGGGAACATCTTTCAGTTTGCTTTGAACAGTGYGAAAGAGGTTTTGTCCCTCACTCARATGAAGATTCCCAAGTGGCTGAGGCTTGACATCCATCAGGTCTTCTCTCTCTTTAATAAAACATGCACCATACACCTAGATCCTGTCCCACAGCTGCTGAGCTGGTGCTCTGCTGTGTAGCAGTGCATGGAGCCTACCCAAGAGCCAGCTCCTGACATTTGGGATTCAGGCTCTTTGCAAACTCTGGTGTGCCTCAGGGACTCTTTTACACAGGATCACATTCCCAGAGTTATCTTCAGGATCAGTGGGATGTCACTAGCCCAGAGATGGGGGGTTATTACAGATCTGTGGAGCAAGGCTGAAAGCTGCTRCTCTTGGCATGAGCCCAATACCCAGTTATGCCTGAACCAGAGTCCCTCCCTCACTGGGATTCTGGGGTTTCTCCATGAGCTCAGGCTTCAGCCTTTGCATTTGGGACACATCACCTCTTTTGCCTTTCCTTGTCCTCATGTTTGCCATGTCGCTTGCAGGAGCTTGAATGTTTTTGAGATCTTACCATTCTGTGGAATGTAAACTTGGCTCCTGGTTTAGAAGCTACCAGGAGAAGACCTGCATRCAGTGGTGGGATTGCAGGTGCCCTGTTTCTGTGAGAAACCAGCCTAAAAAGCAAATCAGGACCACACTGATCTCTAGAGGAGGCAGAAGAAGTCCCACAGTTTTGCTTATGTGGGGAAGAGTGATAAAGCCTGGGAAGAGCCACATGCCTGGAGCCTGGATGTGTGCCCTGCTGTGAACTGGGGCTGCACTGAAAAAATCCCAGACRTAGCCCTGGTGGGAGAGATGGGGCTGGAAAATCCCAAACCCTGGGCATTGTACTCCATTTTCCATTTCATAGAATACAGAAAACATATTCAGAGAGATTCATACCAATACTTTTATCTGCTTCCATTTCCCTTTTTTTCCCCTATTTAAGATTATGATACATATTCAGGGCTATTTTTTTCCAGGCATGACATTTTTCACCCCCATTTCTTTATTTTTAAAAGTACAGTTGCTCTAACAATATTTTAAAACAAGATGGATTCATCCATGTTTTCAGTTTTACTCCATTTTACTTGAAGTTTTGTGAATGCTAGTTCTCTGCTTCACAGTATAGCTAGCTTGGGGGTTGGGATGTGTTAATTATTCAATGATTTAAATGAAATATCAAAGGAGTTTTTATTGATTTGCATATAAAAGTTATGAAACCAAATATATGGCACAACAGACAAATTAGTAGGCCATAAAAAGCATGAGTGAATTACTGTTTTATTAAAGCTTTAAGATAACATGCTGTAGTATCTGAAAAGAAAGGTCAAAAGGAAAAAAAAAAGGAAAATTTAAATGTGTGCACATTAATGGACTGGGGAATGTGGCTTTACTAATAACTTCTGTGCATAAAAATTTATATTTTTCAACACAGCAATCATTTCTTTCACCCTGTTGGGTATTTTAAATGTGCTCCTGTGTATATAATATTAATTTAGTCATAAAATAAAAGGCAGTAATTCAGACAGTAGCCCGTGTGAGCTATTAAATTCAAAGTACCGTGTGAAGTATTTGTGGTTATGGTTCCTYGCAGTTCTGTACAAGGCACAAACAAACCACTCCTGACAAGATGAAAGTGTGCTCAGTTTGTGTTCCTGCATTTCCTTATTGAGACCTGACACCATCTCTGATTAGATGGTTTGGGTATAAATTATAAGAATGCTCCTTGGGGGGAGAAAAAGGCACAAAATGAGGATTTGTGCAGTAGACAAGATTTTAAAGGGGGATTGTACATTCTATGGGTCTATCTAAACTAGCTAATATTACAGTTCACTTCTTTTTATGCCAGACCATYGAGCTTTGCTGCCTTAGGAAGTGAAAAGATGTTTTTACCTGTCCTGCTCATTCACTAATGTGGGGCTGAAAGTTAACCAGCAGTGAATGGGCTTGACTGTGAGGCCAGTGAGCTGTGTGAAACATTTCCATGCTGTCTCTCTTGGAAAAGCTCGAAGCAAATATTCCATCCACTGCAGAAGCACATTAATACACAGCAATTAATCACAATTCTTCTCACTTGCTATCCCTGTGTGYGTGCTCTTGCATTAAGCCTTGGAGTGCCTGGTTGCTCTCCTGTTAAATKTGTCTGTGCTAAGACCCGACACAAGCACTTCTCAGTAAGAGGAAATTAAGCCCAGACTGGGGATGAATCCTTTGTGATTTGGCTCGGAGCCTGCAGCTCAGCTCATGTGTCAGTGTCCAGCCCTCAATGGCACCAGCAAACACTCTGAGATTCCTGGTAAAACCATCTCCAYGGMTTCTCTCTGCATTAGGATACATCACCACGGAGCATTTCAAAGCCATCTCTCACYTTTTAATAGGAGTGTYTTKGGRARRRWYYYMWYCCYKSYTYYCYTYCMSCCYYSCWYYCMCMYYTYTYYWSASAGARMMCMMAWMTSYKCYYSWGRRWAKMSCCYMWKATRSRGKRGMCYSYRMRRRRAAAARRRKWTTKSYGKRKWYTMYKYYYYSYRMMACACKCWSMKCWSAGRSKMCACASMRSAGTGTCCTCTAAATCCATGTCTAGACAAAGTGCAGTCGTGTGGGGCAGAGGGAGAGTGTTTGCCATGGCTGAGACACAGCAGCAGCTGCTGACACAGCATCTCKGGTCCACAGCYCCCCAAAATAACTGTGTGCTGTAAATCAGACAGTCACTATAGCAGTAAGGATTGCTTCCTTCCTCCAGCACTCCCCTTGCTATCTCAGGGCAGTTTCAATGCAGTTGGGGAGTTCAGGGCAGGATTTGCATCTAGAGGTTGATGGCTCCTGTTWGYTWTGTGCCCCTCTGGCTGTAGGGGATGAATGAGCTTCTGCAGGTGCCACAGCAGTATGGACGATGGGTGACCTTTCTGGCAGCCTCAGAAAAGCCCCAGCCATGTGTCTGAGTGTTCCACAGCCACAGTCTGGGCTGGTGGAGTGGCCCAGGGTCCTTGTGGCATTGCCAGCCCAGCTCGAGCTCCTCTGCAATGCCCCAGGCTTACCCTGGAGTCTCTGTTCTGGGGATTATAATTTATACCCTGGAGTCTCTGCACCGCCTGGGGCTTTTGGGGTCTCTTGGACCAGCCTGCATCTGACATTAGAACTGTCTTCAGTGTCCCCTGCACCTCACTGTCACCCTCCAGGATACCAAACAGCCTTGCAGGGTGTGAGAGGTTTTTCCATCCAAATTCTTCTCTCTGTCAGTCAGACAATGGAAGGATGGATGGATGGATGGATGGATGGATGGATGGATGGATGGATGGATGGATGGATGGATGGATGGATGGATGGATATCCATGACACAACATGGGATTCCTCAGCTAGCAATCAACCCAGACAATGGATCCTGTTAGTCCTGGGACTACCATCCTATAGAGAAGCATAGGAGAGACACCTTGCTGTAGGTTGTCTGAGGGCAGTTGTTTTAGGAATTTGTTGGCTTCAGTGAGGAAGAGCTCACCACTTGGCAGGGGAAATTGCTTCAGGGCACCCCCATGCCTCAAATGAAGGGTTAATTTGCTGCCAGGAGAGATCTCACATCTGCGACGAGTCAGACCCCCCAGAGATCCTTCGGGCAGACGATGAAAGGGAGAAGTAGGTCAGAGCAAACAAAGGCACCGAGGGATCCATCTGCCAGCTCAGACGGACCGGGAGGGGCAGCGAGGTGGGGATCTGAGCAGTGGGGAGAGCRCTGATCACCCAGCCTGGCACAGGGTGACGTTTGGTGACAGCAGCTGCAAGGGCAGCGAGCTGGGGAGAGGCAGCCCCKTGCTCGGGCTCCACCTGGACAAATGGCCGGGAAGGATTGCAAAGCCATGGGGAGTCCTTTAATTACGGGCTTGCTGCATCAATTAGTAAAGACAATGGCATCRGGCTGTCTAGTTTAATTGGCAGAGCCGGGGAGGAGGGCACCTGACACGGGCACCCGCAGCCTCTCCGGGGACAGGGCAAACCCAAATGACCCTGAAGGGCAGGAGGGGAGCACAGCACAGCCTCTGCCTCCCCCACTGCAGAGTTMCTGTGCAGGCCTTKGCCATGAGCTCTGGAAAGACTCGCMTGARGCTGTGAACATGCACTGAGTGAAATGTGGGATTTAGAAACCAAGGCTCCAGATGGGAAGGTCTGTCTTTTAAATAAAAATAATTTCCTTTCCCTGACAATGTTAATGCAAGTGTAGGTTGTTGTTTCTCTTATTTGTTTATTTTCTTCGCCTTTTTGGCAGACTTGGGGTATTCCAAGCCTCAAGGATGTGCTTCCCCCTATCTCCTAACCTGACYTTTATTTCTCAACCTGTTCAAGTGCCAGCCACCAGTGGTGGTCCTAAAGGGTGTGTCTGGTCGTGATGGCTGTCTCTGGCTCCAAGTGGATTTGGGGGACACAGATGAGAACACAAGAGCCCAGGACTCTTTTGAGCAGTGCATCCACTGAACTACAGCACTGCTCTAGGTGCAACTCAAGCCAAGCTTGGAAGGAATTGACATCCATAGTTTGTGTGCAAGTATGACTATGGCTCCATGATCTTACTCCCCTAATAGTGGACAGCCTGTTGAGCTCTCCTGCACAGGAGCAGACTGTGTGCCAGGATTTTCTCTTGAGTAGGAACATCTTTCAAGGTGCCTTCCTGAGGCTGAGAGATTTCTCATCATATCAGATACTCAGTAAGTGAATGGGGAATATGTGCACTGAAAAGTCTGAAATCTTAGCTAAGTGACACAAAGGATTGATTGTGTTCATATAATCCATTAGACATAGACTGTTTGTGAAGTCCGGATCCAACTGCACACAAATTMTCCTTTGAGAAGCTGTTTGTAACATAAGGAGGTCCTTTCTGAACATCATAGTGTGATGGGAGGGTCTACATGACACCTTTGCCTGACCCTGTCCTCCATGCAGTAACTACTCAAGTGTACCTTGCCACTKAATCTTGTTAAGCCTCTGTTGCATTTATTTTCTTTACTCACTCTTTTATATCAATAAATGTGGTTTTGCTTCTCTCCTGAGAGTAAAGTGCATGATTTCACCCACAACAAAAATGAAGCAGACACTTCTTTGTGGAGGATGCAGCCTCTAGGGGAATTTGTCAGTGCTCAGCAAAGTGAAGATGAATCAGCTCTGAAAGAGGTGCACATCATTTCAGGCCAGTTTAGTTACTGTGGGGATGTTCCCAGTCAGATTCCAAGKGACATATTTTCTTGCCAGTTCATTTTCTTCACAGGATTAAAGTCATTCCTGCTGTGGATCTGTCGTGATTCTGCTGGCTGCCCCCAGAGCCACTGCCTTAAGTGCAGGAGGAAGGTCTGCTTGCTTTAGGAATGTCTGAGCCTGTACCTTCAGCAAGCTTCCAGACAGCATGGGAGTGATGTGTAATTATACCCTTCTCTCTGGGGTGTGCAAAATGCCAGCAGAGGCTTTTGAAGCTGGTCYCAGTGGCAGGACAGGTGGGAGCTTGGTGCAGCAGTCAGGATGGCTGGAAGAGTCAGGAGGAAAGCAGGAGCTGTTTGAGGGAATGCCCATCAGACAGAGCTGCCCAGACACAGCAGTGGGGTCCAGCAGSAAGCCTGGCATTGAGGTGTAAATAATTGTCAGGGCATTTTACCAGAAAAGTGACAAACAAGAGGATGTCTTTCAGGAACTCTGCCTATATGGAAAGGGAATTAAATCAGAGGGCAAGGATTTGTTAGCCATGTCTTGTGTCCAGTGGGGAAGGGAAGATGAGACTGGGACATTAGGAAGGAGACTGAGATTTTTCATTGATCACTAGTTCATGAAGATTAAGAGGAAATCCTTTTAAAACATTATGCAGACTTCAAGTCCACAGTGATTTCTGCCTCTTCAGTGAAACTCTCACTCTGTCATTTTGGATTACCATAAAATATCATGCTGGTGAAAAATTTCAGCCTGTGTAGAAATGTTCWTTGGTAAAGACAAATGAACAATCTGATTGACAGTGTTGATCAGTGTGCACCTAAAATTCTGCAGATCCCTAAAGGATCTCTCCACCCATGATCTCATCTTAACGTGGGATTTAAGCAACAATAACACTTTATCTTGATTCTGTGACTTCATTTTGTGTACATTATGTTTGATAGTACCAGAGCAAAAAGTGTAAAATGCATCTTTTCCCACCTGAGAAGCTCCAGTTGCCCATTTCATGTAGATTTAAAATAATGGYGTGCAACCAATAGAGTGAAGAACGCTCTGAGAACCCATTGCCCCAATAAGTGGATCTCTTTAAGTAAGAGAGTGAAAATAAAAGCATATTTTCTGAGTGCTGAGTGGTGGATGGAAGGCAGCTCACTTCAGTGGGAGTGAAGCGAGGTTGGTGTTTGCTGCTCTGAAAAATCCTGACCAAAGCACATGGGAATATCAACATGCTCCCTTGGAGCAGCAGGAACGAGGGTTTCTCCAGTGTAGACACTGCAGCAGAATAGAGAGAAGGACAGGTTTGCTGAGAAATGATGGATTTATGGCTCCAGAAGGGAATGTTGATGTTTATGGGGCTGGGTTATTGTGATGTTCTGTTCATGGTCACTCTGTGMTCCAGAGCAGGATGAGCCAGAACAGCAGCACATGACTGGGGCTGGTTTGGAAGCTGTGGTGACTTCTCAGCTTTTCCATGCACAAAAAAGAGTGACACTGCTCTGAAGGGTGCCAGAGTAACCACAGATGAAATGTCCATTCCCTATCCCTCCCCCAGGCAACTGAGCTTGCTGCTTTGTGCAAAAAGAAATAAAATAAAAGTGCCAAAATTTGCCAGTGGTTGTGCATAAATATCCCATCTCTGCTTGGAGCCAGCTTGATCCAATCCATTGTGTTGTGTGGCTTTTTCTGAGGGTGACAACTGTCTTCTCTGGGGTTGTCTGAGAGGGTGGGGAGGGCTTTGGTGGTCTGGGAGCAGTGAAGGCACCCATCACGCTGCTTGCAGCTCTTGGGTATCCACATCACACAGCCCCATCTCACATCTGCATAATCCATCACTTTTAAAGACGTTTCCTTATRTGGGTTAATATAAAATGTTGCTCATTGTGTCAGCCAGCAGGAGGTTTCATAGGTCCTTTAGGCAACTTAAACAGTGATTAATCAAAAAAAAGCCTCCACCTTCTTCGTGCTGTTAATGCTGTTGTTAGGTTGCAGGCAGCATAATTTATGGCATTTTCTGATCCTGTTAGCTAGGATGTCTGATTAATTTTGGCTCTGGGATTAAGTCAGCAAAAGAAATTTGACTTCCACACGCAAGTGATATATATCATCCCCCCGAGTGCGGGAGGGACACAACACTATCTTTCTGCCAAYGCTTTTATAGTGTCCTCGACTGTAGCCAGGAGGTGGCATTATGTACTCATTTTATTACTGCTCCTGGCTGGGGACTGAATTGATTTTAAAGTCCAGGACATGGTCAGCTTCTTGCTCTTGACATGGATTGAAGTGCACTATCATATGATGCTGGTCCCCAGTATGGACAACAGCGGGCAAACAGGGACATTTTTCATCAGTTTTCCTCCTGAATAATTCAGAAAATGACATATCAATGACTTAATTATTAGCCAAGATTTTGCTTTTTACACATTTTTCATTTTTTTTACTCATGTGGCTTTTTTGATGCTCATTTCATTTTGTCTTGCTGCTTATATCTTATCTGTGCTTCTTGCGGCTAGAGAGCAAAGTTGGAGAATAATACAAAATATTCAGTTTATCCCTGTTTTTCTTTCATATAGAGAGTTTTTCTTTCATTTGGCTTCTTTTTTTTTCCCCCTTTATTATAGAACCCTTTATCAAGCAGGCAAGAGATCCTTTAGCAGCTCAGGGAATTTGTCAGCTGATGAAACAATCTTGCCTAGGTAGGTTTCTATGAGGTTATTTAAGCCACTCTCAAATACAGATGTAACAGGAGTGCCTTCCTCTAGGACCATTTGGTCTTGTTAGGTGGGATCCTTGCTCTGGGAAATCTGGCAATAGCCAGGCTGGTCTCCATGGCCAAACAAAACACCATCCTCCTTTCCCTTTCCGTGCCAGTCACCTCCATTCCTTCATTTTGGGTAGCAATGTGTAGTTCATAGACTAAAGAACTCTTCTTGATTTCATGCTGGGTGACATATAAAGGGGAAAGTCAGGCAGACCTCAGGTTGATGCAAATGTTTCAGCCTTTTGATGCAAAGTTCAAGAAGAAACCTCTACCCCACCTCAGCCCTGCAGTCCATGAGGGAAGGCAATTCCACATCCCAGCTGGGGGTGTGATGGCAGCCTGCACAAAAGCAGCAGCGATCTGGATCTGAAGCTGTCAGGAGGTCAYAATCAAGAGGTGACTGTAACCCTAAGATGCTGCAGTTTATATTCTTGCTCCATTAACTCTGACAACAGACTTCAGACACCAGAGTTTTCTCAACCTGGCTTATAAATCATGCTGGTAAAAATGTACTGGGGTTTACTTGTGCAGAGCAGGAAGCCCTGCAAGAAATTAACCCTTTGTATGAGAACTGAGGTGAGTGTGAAGTAAAGCAGGTGCTGGGCACTTATGTGAGACTGCTCAAGTTTTGGGCTCAGTTTGTAGAAGCTCAGGAGTGGACACTGCACACTTTGAGATATTYATCTTCTCCCCAGGCAGACCCAGACAGCTGAGGGGTCAGAGCTGGTGGGATGAGACCAGTCCCAGCCTGGAAACTGTTACAGCCATATCAATGTTGGAACATCCACTTTGCTTCCCAAAAACCAATGATGTGCAGCAGCTTCCAAACTCAGGCTGAGCTTACACCAACCTTCTCAGAGTGGTGGAGCTTAGAAGGATTTGAACCCAAAGAGTTCCTCTGCCCTTGGAGGAATGGCCAAAGAAGTTCTGCTTTCCAGAAGTTACCAGAACCTCTTCAGCTCTTTGTGAAAATACAAGCCTTTAAAAAGAGCTCAAATGGTCACCAAGGAAGAGACCCACTTGAAATCAGGAACTCATTTTCAAAACCTTGAYCTTAATCTCTGCAAGGAGGCTGCCTTCTGCATAACCCAGGCAGTCCTACCAGGTGTATGGCGCTCAAAGCTGTGCCTCTGCAAGTGTCTGGTGCACACAAGCTTTGTGTGGCACTGTGTGACTCGGTGGCTCTGCAGGAGTGAATTGGGTCAGTCCCCACTTGTGCATCAGCAGCAAAACGGGGAGCTCAGTGCTGCTGGCAGGATCTTTATCAGCAGTGATGAATGGCAGGGGGGATTTTCATCTCTTTGATTAATTTTGCAGGGCTGACAGTTAGAAAGATCACATCTTGGCTCCTGTGCCAGGAGGTTTGAGGAAGGGAGTCCTTGGGAGGTCTGGATGAATTACTTTACTCCTACAACCCCAAAACCTCGAGCCCTCACAGCTCCTGCATGCCTGAGGGTGGGAAGCGCTGGTGGGCTTGGGGAAACAACACTTGTGCTGTCAGGCTGGGAAGAGAAATAGTGATGGGTCTGAAGGCATTGCTTTTGTAAAGGAAACACTGAAGCAGGAACAATCCATTTTGCTTACTGGAAGAATCTCCTTTCCTTCTGTGGATGTTTGGAAAATAAAGGCAGGATGATTTTATGAATTTGACCTCCGTTTTGCTTGATATTTGCTGATTTGAGAGATGGAGGTTTGCAGCCCAGGGGTTGCTTGGCTGTGCCATGGCTGGGGAGGAGGGAGCTGGACAGCAGCAGCTGGAGAGTGTCACCAGTGCCACAGGGACCTTCCCGGACAAAGGCTCAGGGTGAGAGTTTCAAGCAGCTGGAGCTTTTCCTTTGCTCATCRCCTCTTCCTTGCTGCCGTGGCTCACTCATTCTCCTCACCTCTTCCCCAACACTGCTCCTGAGTGTCTCTGTCCTCCGTGACCTGGGTTGCCTGCAGAGGGCAATTCCCTGATTTTCCTTCTGCCAAAACCAGTTATTCCTCACTCAGCTGATTCTTCTCACCCTCATGCCCTCCTCTRTAGCCTCAATAAGGAGCTGGATACCTCCTCTTGAGATAGCTACCTACAGCCTGAGTCAGAACATTTTTTGATTAGGGCAATGCAAATCTAATGTTGCTTTGCTGCTCAAGAGAAACTGGTTCCTGCCTCCCCTTACAGCACTGTGATCTGCTTCCTTGTGCTCCAAGGGCATTGGATGTCCTATTTCAGCTGGGATCATGAACTCAACAGATGAATGAGCCTCCAACAGTTCCACAAACACAGAATATTATTCTATCCTTTACTGTTACAAACAGTGCAGCATGATAAGCAAAAGGATGGAATAAAAACATTTTTTCTCAGTCCCATGGGATGCTGTAGTCTCCCTATGGGCTTTCAGACACTGAGTGATTTTGCACTTAATCTTTTATTGGTCTGTGGAGTCCCAGGAACAAATCCTAAAGAGGGCAGCAGAATCAAGCCCAGACCTTTGCCTGTGGCCGGCTGCAGCAGTGCTGGTGCTRCTAATTGAACGTGCTTTATGTACAGGAGCAGTGCAGCACGCACCCCCAGAACATGCCACACGTCCTTTGGTGATATACAAACCGACTGGGACAATTTACAATGGTGATTTTTCCACTGACGGGGAAATTAATGCTCTCTATTATAGGCATTTAATCAATGCCAGCTCCCTAAGCCTCCAAACAGGCCACCAAGATAGAAGATTGATTGGTCTGAATGCATCATATATAAAACAGGGATACTTCATAAGAGCGTAAGTGGTGTGTTTGTTTCCCAAAGCCACAAGGACAGATCTCTGGTGAGGAATGTGACAGCCACTCGCTGAGACACACARAAGGGACAAGACCTGGGTTTAATGGGGAGTTTTTGACTTGGTTTCTGCTTGGCTTTTCTTCAAGGCAAGACTGTAATGACCTAGAGATGGGGAGGATTCCAGCTCTGCACATGGGCAAGGCTRTTTGTGTGGAAGGGATCCTGGTGTRGATCCCTTCACTGCCTGCATGGTTTATGGAGATGCTKCTCCCAGATGCTGCTGAGCTTTGTAGCAAAACTTGCTTGCAGTTAATCACAAAGCTCTGAAATTTGGGTTCACACTTACACAAATGGCCAAAACTTCAGAGGTGTTCACCCCATTTCCTCTTTAATGTTATTTTCCATTTTATTCAGAGCAATATAATGACTTGCTTCTTAACTCAGCCAGGAGGCTAAATCTTGTTCCCAAGATGTGATTTGARCACCCAGGGGCTGTTGGTGAAAAGGATGTTGCTGGGACCATGGGAATGCAGGGTCTGCCTGAGTGTGTCTGTGTTGTTAACTGGGACAAATCTGAAGTAAAATGTATGAACACAGGTCCTCCTGGAAAATGTATAATGTCTCATTGGGTCTCACATGAGAAATAGGTTAAAGCAYACAGAGGGTCAGCTTGCGTTACTTTCAACCTTTGCAAAGTCATCAGTTGAGGTATGAATTTGATTTGGAAACTGAGGCCCATCATCCTAAATCACTGGAATAAAGTATACCTTTTATTAATATGGCCAAACATGCCTCTAGCTGCATAAATTAAAGGGGAGTACAGAAAGTGATGGTCAYTCTGCCAGGATCCTGAACCCCAAATGCCTGTGAAAGCCAGTGAGGCTCAGACACTTAAATATTAATCATGCTTAAAATGGGATTTCAGTGTCCATGTGCCTTAGAATTACATTTCCTTTGGCTTCTGTCAGGTCTGTGAGATTGTGATTAGAAAATCAGTCTAACTTCACAGCTGGAAAGATCCTCACCATATTCCTCCCAAATGGATGGCCAGAGCCACTCTCGATTTCTGATGGAAAAACAGAGAGTGCAATAAATAAAATCTGGCACATTGAAATKTCATCACTTTACATCCACAGTGTATTTTGTTTATACTACTGAAAAAGCATGAAACTTTTGTGGTAATGTTTCAGGAGTAGCAAGGAAGTAGTAGTATCTTTTAATCTATTCTGACTATTTGTGCAGTGGTCCAGAGGTCAGTCCAGAGATCAGTGCAGGTTTTTGTCCTTAGTCCTGAAATTTCTGCTTTGTGAGCTGGCTTATCTTCTCAATAAGACACAGGAGGGTATCATTTACAGCCCAGTAAATTTGTGCCCCCCACATTAGGTGGCACATGGCCTTTGGGCTCTTGGTTAAGAACACAAAAGCCTGAGGTGCTGTGCTGTAACTCAGGCTCTTTCACAGCTCCTKGCTTAATTACAAAGCACTAAAAATGTGAAATAACAAAAATAATTACCGTAATAAGCTAATGAAGTTAAATACGTTTTGCTGAAATTAAAAAAGTCTGTCCAGGCTGAGAAGTCCAAACATCAACATCTTTGTGGTGATTAATTTCACTGTGAGGTATGTGATGCTAATGATGACTTCTGCTGTACTCTGCTTCTGAGATCAAATCTAAGTTGTATGAGGAATACATCTTTATGTTTGCATAACACTTCCAATAGATTAATTTGTCTCTGTGAAAAACTGGAATCCCAAATTGCTGTGTGATATTGGCCTAGCTGGATTGGACTTCAATGGCTCCTGTGAGTTGCTTCCATATCAGGATTATTTTGGAATTCTAGGATGTTATGGTTCAGTTTGCAATTTACAGTCCTGGGAAACAGCAGAGACTCCATGAAAACTCTCTTGTTGAGTGGGGAGAGGACACAGTGGAAGGCAGCAAAGATGATGAAGGSACTGGAGCAGWAAAGGCTGAGAGAGTKGGCCCTGCTCAGCCTTGAGAAGAGGTGACTGAGAGGGGACCWCATCAATGTTTRTCAGCACCTGAGGGGAGGTGTCAGAGGATGGACCATAYTCTGCTTCGTGATGGCCAGCAACAGGGCAAGAGGCAATGTGCAGGAACTGATGCACAGGAACTTCCACCTGAACATRAGCAAGGACTTTCCTGTGCTCRTGACTGGGAACAGATTGCYCAAAGAGGGTGTGGMRTCTCCCTCACTGCAGATATCCCAGAACTGCCTGGATGCAATCTTGTGCCGTGTGCTCTGGGRTGACCCTTCTCGAGCAGAGATGCTGGACCAGATGACCTGCTGTGGTCCCTTCCAACCTGACCCACTCTGTGACTCTCTRTCACCACTTCAATACTGTCAGGGCTGACTGATCCTCTTCTGTTGTGTTCCTGACTCATCCTTCTGTTGAGCCAGGTGCTGTGACMTCTCTGGAGCTGAGCTCTGCAGTGATGCTGCAGTGATGCACYCATTGCCCAAGTCACTTGCAGCACATGTCATCCCTGTCACAGTGAGGCCACAGGAGGAGATCCATGCAGAGAACAACATCATCCACCTGCAAGGACCTTCTCTTGTGGCAGCCACATGGAGCTTGTGAGCTGGTCAGTGCTGCCACTGCTGTAACACAACACCAATGGGAAATATTCAGATGTGTTGGGGATGGTGATAATTTCTATAGACAAATAATGAAATCCAGCTTGCTACTATCTTTAAGTTCTTTGTTTTTTGAAGGAGACACCTGTGTGAGTTGTTTTGTTCCACACCTCACACCCCTGCAAAGGCTGGAGAGTTGTCAAAAGGAGGGAATGGGAAATATGCCTGTGCATGCAAAGATAACAGGGACACCAGRCACCTGAAGTGCTTTTATTTAGGCTTTTTTTTTATTTTTTTTTAATATTTTTTTCCATCTGTGAAAAACAGGCTTTAATACACCAGTCGCATGCATTTGACTTTTAAAATCAGTGTTTAGACCTCTGAAATTGGTGCCGGTTGAAGAAACAAAATAGGAGGCTTGGTGTCTCTTGTGCATCAATTGGATGCATTATAAATGTCACGAGGACAGCAGTTTTCATTGTTAACACTCAGGCAGAGTCAGATTTGCCTTGTTGACAGGAGCTAATGTGTTGGGGGAAACAAAGCCACCAGCTGACAGGGCACTGGCAGTCTCCATCCAAGAGGTGTGTCCTGAAGGAGCATAAATTGTACTTTTAGCATGCAAATTGTGTCTTTAAAATCATGCTTGAAAGTTCCTGTGGTATCAACCTATTTGTTAAAAGTGCATTTGGAGCATTGTCCCCATGACTCCTCAACAGCAAATTCAAAATTGACATCACTGTGGAAACGGGCAGCTCGGACAAAATTGTGTCCTTAACTGGCAGAACACCAAGAGCAGGAATATTCCCATTGTCTGCCCATCTGACAGACCCACTGCAGCCGTGCTTGGTAAATTATAATACTGCTTTTTGCAGAGATTAAACCTTTTTCCTTAGGGTTTTTGTGTTCTAAAGGGTTACACATGATCTCAGTCGTCAGGGCCCAGTTCCCCCGCCACAGAARGAACTTGTGCTTTTCCCTTGGTGTTACCTGGCTATAAAATGGCATCTGGGCACGGCAGCTACTCACTAATCTGTGAAACCAGGAATGAGAATTGTGTTTAATGGGCCTCTTCAGCAATGCCTGTAGTCAGGATTTCGCAGTGTCTGGGGCTGCTGCTGATTGTGCGCTGCYGTGCAGAGAAGTGTGATTTGCAAAGGTGCCCAGTTGTTATTAGGAGTGACTCTCACTATTATTCATGTTTGTAAGAATATACTTACAGTAAAAGCAAGTTTTAAAATGCTAATTAAGGGAAAAGTTTCAAAGTTTTTCCCTGCTCTCATTCTTCAAAATAAGTTATAGCCACCGATTGCTATATCCAGGTCTCAGCATAGCGGGGTTAATGGGAAAGCAAGTGTTTGACAGTGTAGATGTCCTGGTAAACTCCATGAGCACATTTCTGCTAAACCCGGGCTGGAGGGAGCAGAATGCAGTCTACTTCACMCAACCCTGTACCTGGTTTTCATCCCTGCTCACATGCACTGTCTGAGTGTCTGCAACAGCGGGCCTTCACTGCAAAATAAACCCAGCTGTAGGTTTGTGCTTAATTCCACCGTCCCTTACAGGCAGAGTGGACATTGGTTCATTAACGAGAGAGTATCTTGACTTATTCCCACCTATGCTCACCAGGACTCAATGAAAGAAGTGTTTTTGTAAATATTCCAGCAGCTTCAGAACTTTTATGGAGTCTCCAATCACCTTTTCCTGGGTTTACCTCAGCAGAATCTTTCAACCTGGATCCTCTCTAAAGCTTCCAAAAGAATAAAACCATGGAGTATGAAAAACACTCCTTGGGGACCAGAAGTGCCTTTCCATRTATCCCAGAATCATAGGATGGTGTGGTTTGAAAGGGACCTTTTAGTTCCAAYCCATTCTGCTGTGTCCAAGGATATCTGCTACTTGACCAGGTTCCYCAAAGCCMCATTCARCCTGACCTGGAATATTTCCAKGGATGGGSCATCCACAGATTCTCTGGAAAAAATCTGCCACTTTCTCACCACCCTCACAGCAAAGTCAAGTACTTCTTTTCACAGTAAAGAATTTTCTCCTAGTATCTAGTCTAAACCKACTCTCTTTCAATTTAAAGCCATTGCCTCTTCTCCTGTCACTCCAGGTCCTTGTCAGAAGTCTGCCTCCTGTTCTTTTTTAGCCCCTTTAGGTACTGGAAGGCTGCTAGAAGTGTGACCTTGTAGGAGACAGCCCTGGATGCAGCTGTGTCCATCTGTGTGTTGTCAGGGAGGTGCTGAAGGAGATGTCCAGGTGTAGCTGGCAGCATTTACCCAAAACTGCAGATTGTCCTTTGGGGTCATATTAGACTTGCCCTTGCACAGATAACAAGAAATTTCATGTTTAGGATTATCAGATTTCCAGCTCCTCTGCACAAACATCTGTCAGCAAATCTGTGAGAGCAGATGTTGGGATGTTATTCAGTGTGCTGTGTGCTAATCTGCTGCTCTGCCCTYCCCAATTACAGCTACTTTTTGCTATCACAGGAGGAAACTTGGACAAATGCTGTTATAAAAATGTGCATCAAAGTAGTCTGGGTGCTTCCAGAGTGAGGAGCCTTAGGCAGATACTCACTTTTCCAGTCAATTGACTTTATTTAAAGAGTTCTGTCAAGACAATCCAGGCTTTGCTTTCCCACTGCTCCATGGGCATTGTCAGGGYGGATTGCCTCAAAAGAGCAGGAAGGAAACCCTGTGGGGACAGGGACAGTTTAGAGGCGACAGCAAAAGGAGCCCACAGCCTGAACTGCAATGCAGTAATCTCTGGTTTGCAGGGAGATTGGTGTAAATTGTATATTGTGGCATAACTTGCAAATATCATCTTTTTGTGTGTGAGATGTGAATTTGGGTATATGTGTAAGGATCTGCCAGCCAATCCCCAGGGCTGACTACTAATGAAATCCTTTGATGCCCCAGCTGGAATTTTAGATGCAGCAATTGTGAATGCTCAGCCCCTAAAAATCAGACTCAGCACCTAATGTAGTCCACTTTTTTGAGCCTTTCTCAGCAGCAGTGCTGGATTGAGCAGGTCTCCCATTTCAGGCTTTGAAAGTTAAAAAAAAACCTTTTGTAACAGCAGCTTCTGGTCTTTCTTATCTGGAAACATTTAAAACTGGTTTTGCTGAGAGAAATCCACTGGTTTTGGGACTAATGCCCCCTTGGACATGATGCTCCTTTGTTTCTCTGTTAGATGAGACTGATTCCTGAGTGAAATTGTACATGGACAAATCCAACGCGATTTCTGTGTGCTGACCTGTAACCACACTGTTGCACAGTCTGAATTTGAGAACAAACCACTTGAGAAACCTCAGATTATTTTTCATGTCTGCATTTTTTTGAATAAAAGCCAAAATGAGCAGAAAGCGAAGCAATTGTGGGTTTTTACTCAAATTAATGTCCTGTATTGTGGGAAACCCAGCCATTAGAGAACTGACATGATGAGAAATCAGAAGCAAAAWTGAAGCTGGTTCCTGGATTTTATCTGTCCGGTAAAGATGCTTAGAAAAAGTTGCCTGACACCTGGCCTGTTATGTCTGTGTCTTTCTCAGAGCTGATCATGCAAGGTCTCTGCTACAGTGAATGGAAAGAAGGTATTTAAGACCAATGCTCATATAATGTATTTGAGAATGAGAGGAGTGATGTCTTGGGAATGTTTCTGTGTCCGTTGACAGCRTCAAGGTGACTTGCTTGGATACAAAATACACATTTCTGACTTTTTTTGATAATAAAAATCCTTTTTATGGCAATGATGTAACTRGATTTAGAAAAAATACTGTAGCAAAACACAAAACAGAGAAGGAAAGGCTGTGTTTATACTGCACTGCATTTTGTGGTCAGTTATTATTGAAGGCAAGTGAACATTTTGAAAAGCAACTCAGGTCTCTCRAAAGAATCATTGGTGTGAGCTGACAGGAAAGGTCTACAAAGCAGCATTTCATCATGTTTTCATTGTGTCTGGTGAGGATGCTGTGCAAACCCATTGTTTGCCTTGATGTGGAAAGACCTCTCCCTGGAGAGGAAGAGGAGGAAGCAYGATACAATAATCACAGTTTCTGAGAAACTTTGCAAGGAAATTAAACAATAACAGAGTAGAGGATYGACAATTCCAGGTAAACAGAATGTCAATATGTTGATTTTACATGGATGGGAATTTTCATCTGTATGTTATTAAACTCCCATGGCTAATGCTGCGATTTGTGCTCTTCTTTCAAAACAAGTTAAACATCAGCTGCAGTGTCTGTGGAAAGGACTGATCAGAATTCCCATATTAAATTAAAAAAAAAATCTGGGTAGAAAGCTAATTTCTTTTCAATTTCCATGTGCAAACATACAAATGCATYCTTTTTGTTTCAGCAACACCTGGGATACGTCCATACCAAAGAGCAAAACCATTGCTATCCTCAAATTAACTCCTTTGCACATGCTTGTTGGAGTAACTACTGCACTTCTGCTGACTCTTGCAGTTTTTTTTCCCCATATCCTCATTCTCCTTGATTCAAAAAGTTTTCAGCTCCAATTGAAAACAAAAATCTGTAGTTTCATCTTCTACCCTCTTCCTACCTTGTGATGATTGTGGCCAAATGATTTCCTGCTTTGTTTATACCCTGGTAGAATTTAGGTCCATGAAAGTAGTTTTGCTGAGGCCATAAACAGTTGCTGCTCTGCTACAGCACGGTTGCCATGGTCCTGACCACCTCCTGCTTGTGAGATGGGCACTGAATTGCAATCCCATCTCTCTGTGAGCCTACAACAAATGACCATCACAGCCCATGAATGCACAGAGTGCTCACAAAATCAGAGCTGGAGTTCATAAATTTGCCATAGGTGGTCCCTAAACTGTTGCAATGTGCTGGTCTRCCTGACATCATGGATACAACCCCTGAAACCTCTTTCTCTCCCTTGGCCAGACAATCACTTCTTCCAGGATCCACAGGGCAGCACTTACACTGAAATTTGCTCTTTTTTATTCTCCCAGGATCACTCGATGCTCTCTCTTGCTCAGAATACAAGATTACCCTGAAGAATAAAATAAAGGAATTAATTGACATTTTAATTAATTGCAAGTTTTAATTAATATTCACCAGGGTGACAAGTGTTCTGGAATGCAAAACAGGAGTAATTTCGGAGGAAAAGGGGGAAAGGCCCTGCAGTTTTTGTTCAGGTTAAATGAAGACCTTGTAGCTGAATATATATCAGGTTTATGCTGATTCCATTCAACAYCTGAAATTTCACTCATTTTGAAACAGAACAGGCAGGGCTTTAATGACAATATCAGGGCTGTGAGCAGGGCTCAGGGACAGAAGACACTGAGTAGAAAGCACAGTCCATAACTTAATCAACTCTGTGTTTAAAAACCTTGGTTTGAGCTCAGGCACCACAGAGAGAAGTCTGTGGTGCCATCACCTTCTCCCACAGTTTGCAGGCTGCCTTCTCACATGGGCTGAAATTGTTCCATGTAGGAACCTGTGGGGTCTGCCAATGGCTCTGCAGGAGCTGAGGCTTCTGTGAAGTGTTGCAYRGATGTGCTGTTTTATTTCCATAGTSGGRATCCCTTTCCCTAATTKCTGTAAAACTGCCCTGTAATTTTCTCCCCACAGCTCTTTGACAAGCCTGTGCGAGATGGGGCTTCTTTCACTCACTGGTGGTAAAGAGGGTTGAGAGGAGATCATTCCTGTATATAACTTAATATTCACTTTGTAATGCAGTTTTTATGTCAGCAATACTCCCCTGGTTGCATGGCATTTTGTGCCTTCAGGCTGTGACCCTAAAGGATGGGACAGGGATGTACTACAAGCAGGATCAAGTGTTTGACAAAAGGAAGAAACCATCGAAACCATCCTCCCCCCACCCCCCCCCACCCCTGCCCCCCGAATTTAAGCAGCTGTAGATCTTCTAGGAAAGAGATTAACTAAGAGCAGTGAAGAGTTCCCTGTTCTGCCTTTGCAGCATAAATATCCTGTCTTTTGCAGAGATCATGGAGTATTCCCCAAATTACTGCCAAGAAACAGTTCTTAGCTCATYTGACTTCACAGTAGATTTGAAAGCGTGAAGGTGGAAAAGACTCTATCCTTTGGCTGTTCTTTGAAACAGAAATTTCCCTTCCCCAATGGAACGCATGACCACACAACACAGTCAAACTGACCCAATTATTCATTTTCCCTGAAAAAAAGAACTCTCCCTTCTTCCTTTCTCTTCCTTTCYTCCTCATCCTCACCTGCACTCCAGCAGCAGACCTGGTCTGACAACCTGACCCTTGCATAAGCCAGTGTAACTTCTTTTACGCATTATTTTTCTGCAGGTTGGTGAGTTCACACAGTCCAACAAGGACCAGGAAAACCACCCAGGTCACAAAGAAGCAAGAAAACACAGTTGGAAGAATGGGAGAAAGAAAGCAGGTAGGTTGCAGGGGCAAGAACTGACATCTATCAATGTAGTGACCATTAGGATCACACTGTGAACTGGAACTTTTTATCAAGCAAAAGTCCCTTGGGCTGCAAATGATTTGTTGCAGCACCAGAGCAGTCCTGGAAGAGGCTGAACTTGCTGCTTTGGAGGGCACTGTTCAGCTGTGCTCTTTCACTGATGGTGGCAATAGCTTCCAAGGTGCCAGGGGATTGTCCCCGTTCTCTGGTGACCTACAGGTGATAAGAGTTTTGTTTAKAGTTAGGTCTACACTAATGTGCTTTGCAAATGGTTTGGAGGGAGCTGGGGACTATCCTTGAGCTCTTTATTGTTGGTTGTGTGATGTTACAGGGGAGGAGGAACAGATGGAGTGTGTTTTCTCTGTCCCTCTGGCAGCTAAGATGTGAGTTACACTCTGAGGCACAAAAGGCTTCCTAACCCTTGCTCTGTGGGGAAAAGATGAAGCTGAAATCACTGAGGAGGTGAACAAGGAAAACAGACACCAGACCTGATCTTTGGGCCCAGCACTCTCCACTTTTGATTTCCAGCACTCCAGAAATCAGGACAACCCACTGACTTCAGGATGAAAATACAATTCCCTCTATTCATCAGCTATGCAAAATCAGACCCTGAATAGCAAAAGGATTTACTGTGATCCCATCTTTGCCAATTAAGCGTCTTCTGCTTCTAAATGGAAAGAAACTTCAATGTTAATTTTAAAATATTGCTGGCATTTATCACAGTAATTACTTTAGCCATGTAAAACTCCAGACACCATAAATACTGTTGATACTATAGATTAAATGCTCCCAAGGTACCTGTTACTGATGCTATGAAAYGCAGGGATATTCTCCAAGCTCAGCATTTGTTGGGCTCATGCAAAGCCATTTGAGCACACAGTTGCCTCATCAGATTTCTGAAAATGACTGATGTTCCCTGTCAAAAGCCATCTATCTTCATCAGTGACCGCATTTTGGAGGAGCACACCTGGGTAAACACACTCACAAGCTCTGATATGAACACATGCTCCACTGCAATTATGTTTTCCAATCAGTAACTTTTAAAAATGGGAAAAGTTTTTTTCAGGGACGCTGAACTGTCATGATCTTTACTTTCCAGATTCCCAGACTCTTAAAATCAGATGTCTTTGATCTCTTGTCAATATTATGGGTATATAACCCATAAATGAATCATTCTGAATTACAAATCAGCTCAGAAAATGTCCATCTTAATTTCTGTGGACATCTGCACCCAAAAGCAATGAATGGTGTCTTTGTAGGTAGGAAAAACCAGCCTTTATCTGACACTTTTCTCTAGTACAGACTGGCTTGTGCAGGAAGGTATGGAAAGGTGGAGAGAGCAAAAATTTAGGGAATCAGCAATCAGCTGGAATCTGGTACCGTATTAAACTGCGAAGTAGTTCAACCCAAAAATTGGCCAAGTTTACACAGATAAAATGTGACCATTTTTGTAATAATCTGATGTCAACATTATCCATAATATTACTGATTATAGGCACACCTGACAGGGAAAGATGCTGCCTTTCTGTGAACATAGCAGAAGGGTATTGTCTCCAGAGAAGTAAAAGAGGCTTCTGTAAATTTGGCTCTGGTCTGTCCCTGCACTGAACCTGCTCCTTCACCTGGTGATGGCACCAGCAAAAGGGTTTTGGGGTGATCTTTCAGTAGGTTTTGCTGCTGACAGGAGCTGGTTGAGCCCTTGGAAGCAGCAAGATACATGCACAGTGATGTGTGTTGAGTAAAACACACATTTATCACTCCATTGCTTTTTATTAATAGGAGGAAAGACTCTAAAAAATAACTCAACCCCAAGACACAGAATGGAGATAAAGCTGTTTTATAGCATCTGAAAGCATGTGGAAAAATTGTTGCGTAGCTGGAACTTATTTGGCACTAGGGAAACTATTTGTTGAGCTGCCAGTAAAACTGAAGAAGAGGAAATGCTTATAAGAAGACATCAAAACAAGCACTGCGCTTCCTTCCCATGAAAATCAAGGTCAAATAAAGCATTTGAAATCATTAGAAACACGTAAAAAATTAGCTCATATTGTCACTGGGAATGATTCAAATAACAGCTGGAAATACGATGTCTTTGTGAGGACCCAAAAGCTTCCTACCACCACTGGAACTGCCCAGGATTTATTTCTTGAGCATTTAGACTGGCATAGCTTGGACAAAGTTCCCAAAATTCAGCTTGTGTGGCCTGAAGGGTGAGCTCTGTCT
This sequence comes from Malurus melanocephalus, assembly GCF_030028575.1. Taxonomy (NCBI): domain Eukaryota; kingdom Metazoa; phylum Chordata; class Aves; order Passeriformes; family Maluridae; genus Malurus; species Malurus melanocephalus. Next base: position 180,477 of record NW_026623289.1, read on the forward strand.
GCAGTACTGTCGCTCTTGCTTATATTTAACCCAGGGGGAGATTTCCTTGCCTTTCCATCCAGGAGATGTGGCAGTGTTCTCTGGCACAAACTTGGCCAGCTGCTGCAATGCAGGGCATTGAAAGGCTGTATGGCCAACCTGACTGCTTCAAAGGATCCATCTTCTGTTGCAGAAAACTGCATCCAGCTTGGAAGCGTTGGTTTCATGTTTGTATTTTGTGTCCTCTGGCTACAGTGGCTTTGCCTTAATTATAACATACAGGTAGAACTGCTTGTAACCTTGATACAGAAACCACTCAGTGGCAGTAAGAAATCCCAGGCAGTCAGCACACCAGAAAGGTCAGTGTTGTAGGCTTCTTTTGATTTTCACTGGAGTTACATCGAGTTTTTTTTTTTTTTTCAGATGACAAACTGACTTCAGGAACAGGAAAAAAACCAAAAAACCAAACAAAAAAAAAACCCTGTACATTTTGGCATTATTTACAACCTTGTTCKATTTTGTGTTGCATTTCACACAAGAGAATTAAGGGGTTTTTTTGGTAGTTTCCAAAGCGACACATGCATTTTCCTCTGTTTTCTGTAACTAAGAGTTACAGTTCTGTGATCATCTTTTGCAGCCAGTGTGTTGCTGGTCTTTTAAGAACTTGTGGTCATTATGGAAGATAAATGACAGTCCTTGGAGCCCATGGCTGAAGCACACATTAGTCACTAGTAAATGATGTATAAAAAATATTCAGCTTGCAAAAAGATAATGGTGGTTCCTATTTGAAAATGCAGAAAAATGCACATATCTGGAGCACAAAAGTGTCTCATCAATATCTCTGTGGRTAGAAAACTAACCTGTCAAGAAGAAAATGTTGAAGAGATGGGGATATTTATGCACTAGCAGCACTGATCTTAATGATCTAAAGGACTGTTAAAGCAAACTTAAAACATTAGATACTGTAAGTAGACCACATAATTGTTTTTTTTTCCATGTAATCTAGGAATGCTCTAAAAAAATTCAGTAAGGAATTGCTCATTCAACATCTTTGACCTGCAGTGATCCTGCCTTTGTCCATTTCATTTTTATCCATAAATTTAATAGCCATTCCTGATTTGACCTTTYACTGAAAGCAAAGTCCTTCACCCACTCTAATGGTGGAGCTGAGGACTGGGACTTGCAGGGAGGGAAGATGTCAGAAGCCTGTCTGGGTGGCTCTGGCCAGGGCTGTGGCAGGGGCTGCTGTCCTCTGTGGTGGCCTTGTGAGCAGAATGTTCCCTGTCCCTCTGCTCCCAGATGAGACACCACCCCTGCATTGCACAGAAAACCTCTTGGCTTTCCCAGAAGAGGGCAATTCTGCCATTTCCCCTGGTGGGGAAATTGGGGGCAGTTATCCCACTGAGGGCTCCCACCCCAGGCTGGGGTTGGCACCAGGCTTTGCTGAGTGAGACACATTCCAGGGCCAGGCTGTCGGTGCTTTTTCATTAAATAACTGCAAAATCTGCAGAAAACGAGAAAAGTGGCCACACAAAATCCCTCACAGGAGGCCTTTCTCTGTGTGCAATGCTCTCCTGTCACTCTGTGCCTCAACTGAACGACCTCAGAGATAAATATTCACCTTTAGTTCCTTCCTGGCACTCTTTGCTATGAAGGAGATGATATGACACCACAACCTGAAGGGCTATATATTCCATCTTTTACAGAAAAAGCCTGTCAGGTGCAAAAGAAAGATTGTTCTGTGGCTCTGGACATCAGTAAAAGATGCATGTCAGTCAGTAGATGCTGCACAAATGCTCAAAACAGGGCCTGGGGKGTGCAGCTGCTCTCAGCTCCGCTTGAACAGCAGAAACAGCGCTGACTCCGAGTGCTTCCCCTCATCCTTTAACGTTGTAAAGGCTCTTAGAGCTTGGAAATTCTGATCTCCAGTCCTCTCTCAAACTTTTATAACCCACGAAAATGAGGAGATATTTGGTGTGAAGGGAAGCCTGCAGAATTCATCTGCCTTTTGGCAGGCCCGGCCCGTGCGGCCTGTGCTTGTGGGGGCGGAAGGCTTAACTCCCTCATCTGACAGAAATGCACTCACAACAACAACAAATTGAACCTGCCCACCCTCTGACCTGTTCAGCTCTGCTGGAATGAGAAACAGTCAAATTCAGCATGCTGCAACTTTATTATCAGGAAAGAGAAAGAAATCTCTTTAGCAACATGTTATTTACTTCAGGAATAACCTTGAGCTGTCAGCTGGAGAGAAATATGCTCCCTTTCTGTATCCACTTCACATTTKCCTGGCTTCCAAGGTTCAAATCTGAGGCAGTTTCTGCTGCTGTGGGAGGAACAATAGCATGTACTGAGTGCCTGGTAAAGGTATTTATAGGTGTACATTTAGAGTCRAAGAAAATGCTGTAGCATTATGTTTTCTAGACACAAAGAACAGTTCCATGTTTTCAGCTAAAATGTTTTTTATTTGAAATGAAATCACTCAGCACCATAAAAAGTACAAAATCCAACTCACACTGAGGAAGACTATAAAAATATCATTTTTGATATGAATTCTGCCGGAGGAACAATGACAGCAAAGGTGTTTGTTTGCCAGGAGTACAAGAAGGTACTTTAGGAGCTCAGTCCCTGACTAGCAAAGGGGTTACCTCATGGCTGTTTATTAGGGCAGGTGGGAAAAGGGTACTTGCTTTAATTCATGACATTTCTATTCTGAAACAGTGGGGAACCAAAGAGCCTGAAGTTTTCACTGAAAATGGGRAAGGTGGGAGGAATTCTAGAAATGCCAGCCTCTTGTTCATATCTCTTCCCTTGCTCTGTCTCCCAAAAGGGTTTTTTTTACTGCCACACTACTGGGGTATCTGGGGTGGAAAGAAGCTTCGAGGCGGTCTTACTTTGCATGAAAGGTTTTATATTTGTGCCCTGCATCCTATGGAGTCAGGAAGATTTATAAAAAAAAAAAAAAGGTGATTAGAAAAACAACTAAATAGACTAGAACCTGCCTGGATTACATTATGAAAAACAAACAAAACCCCCAGGTGTGTAAATTGGGAATATTTTAAATTCAATTCATCCTTGTGGTCTCTTCCACAAGCAGTTGACTATGRAGATTAAAAAACTTATAAAACACAAAGCTCAGCTAACAGAAATCATCACTGAAATTGTTTTGAATGCTCCATGTGTGGGGGTGAAGGGCAGTTATGTCCTGTTAAGGGGAAAATAAAACCACAGTGAGGAAGGATGCTAAGAGAAGTCTAGTAAGGYTTTACAGTCTCTGTCTATGGCCAATATGATTTTATGAGGCAAATTTTCTATTGCACRTCTCAACAAGTTGCTCCTTAGCCACTGACAGTCCTTGCAGCTTATGTATTTTTCTCTCCTTCTACTTTCTTCCCCCCTAAGGAAGAGAAAAAGTCACCTCTGAACAGCTGAGTTGAGAAGACATTTGGGATGCTGGGAGGCAGCCTTGTGGTGGAATTGGTTTGATGGTCAAGGAAATACTTCAGGAAAAGATGCTTTACTGGGGCTTGTGGCCCTTTCCAGCCATGGTGAATCTCTCCTGGATGTTCCTGAAAGAGAAGAACAAACTGTGCTCTAAAGGAACAATATGGGATCCTGCCCAACCTTCACTAGATACACTGGGGAAAAGTCAAAGTTTCTGAGCTTAGGCAAATGATTTATAGCCTATGCTCATTGCCTGGAAGTTTARAGGTTACAAGATAGACAGCGGCTTTTGGAAAATAATGTCCTGAAAAATATTAAAAATCAAGGCTAATTAAAGCTACACTGTCCTTTGGGAGTGGGTCATTTGCGTGTTTGTTCCAAGACTAAATTTGGATTTTGGTGGATGTTSGCCAGCAGTGATGAGTAGGTTATATATTTATTTTAAAACATCTCCAGGATTACAGCTAAGAAATGGAAGTGGAGAAAAKAGGCAGATTTTACTGGAATAAATAAAACCGTGTGGTCTAATGTGTCATTTGAATAAATTATTTTAATTATATAATGTCTTGGATTTTTTTGTGCTGAGTTTTGACAGGGTTGGCCTCCAAATTATAACCTACACTGGGAGAGTTTTCACTAAATTGAAGACCCTGAGTCACATCAGCAAAGCAGCACTACAAATATGACATTTTTGTTAATTTCTGTTGCAGTCAAACAAAGCAGTAAAATTGCAGTGTGGCAGGGGACAGAAAGGCAGYGGGAGCAGCCTGTGCAGTACTCACAATGTCCATTTAGAAATGGGTGATGGGAAGGATGCTCACCACACCAGGTAATTCTTCTCCCCGTGGTCAGAAATTAACACAACARCAATGAAATGCAGGGTATTTTCATTAATTGAAAAGGAAAAGCGTGTTTTCATTAATTGAAAAAGATTCTCACTCACTGCTCTCAGCTTTCAGGCATCCYATTCCTCCTCCTTTTTTGTGGGGTGGGCAATTCCACTTCTGGCTGGGCATCCAGCACCTCCCTCACAACACCTGGACCATTGCTTCTTTAGTCCCTTCTCGTGATTTCTTTTTAAAACTATTGACAACCTAAAATCCTGAATCATTTTAGCAAAACAGGAAAGAAGGTGAGGCTGCTTTGGTTTGAAACTGCTTTCCCGGTGCTCTGGGGGGAGCAGATGGCAATTCATGGTGGGAGAGCTTCCTTATCCAGGCAGCTCTCAGAGAATCCTACTTGTGAAGCACCATCAAATACCCACTGAGGCAGGCCTGTTTTGTGTTTGTCATCTCTTAGGACGCTCCTGTCTCCATCCTGGCARCAGAGGGGTGATGCTGCTGAGAGCTGGCATGTGCTGGGACACTGGCAGCCAGCTCTGGGCATGGAGCTGGCAGCATCCCCCCTGCTCCAGGGTGACGGGAGTGGAGACATTGTCATGGGACAATAAAATATTCACGTGTTTGAGAGACATCTATTTCCCTCACACTTGGGCACTGCRTGTTCTGAGCTCGGCTTCAGTGGCTGAGGCACAAATCCCAAATAGCTGCTTTGCCTGGGAATGTGTGTATGGGATTCTTTTTGCACCAGTGTGAGAGATATCAGGGAATCTGATGCTTTCTACAAACTCTTTGGAAGCTGTTGATTCAGGAGGAAACCAGCATTGCCAGGCTTTAGGGATTGCTATTTATACATGYATTTTAAACAGCAGTTGCTCTCGGAAAATCTGACTTAAAAATAGCATTATGCTTTGTGTTCCTCCGATTGCCAGATGAGATGCCGTGTGTTCCCAAGGATTTGTTTGGGTTTGTTCCTCTCCAAGTGCCAACACTAGAAATTCAATCTCAGTTCTGACAGCAAACAACATCCTTTTCTTCTCACATATCCTCACCAGTAATGAAAACCTGGAGATCAAAGTGTGCCCTTGGTGACATCTCCACAACCTCTATTTGCCAGTGATCAGCTCTCAGCTGGAATYCTGTTAGCACTTCTGTCCTGGGTGCCTGAGAAAAACTTGGACCCAGATTTTTCCTTGCATTTTKTCTTCCTTGACAGCAAAAGAAAACTCAGAGCAAAACAATTTCAAACTGACAGGGATGGGGATGTGATCACATGTAGTATTACCTCGCTGTTACTAGATGTAGTATTATAACAGTGTTATTCACCGGATGAGAAGGTGCTGATTTTGTCTTTAGAGACAAATTTTGCTTTTCAGTGCACCTGGACTGACAAAAGCCAAAGTTGCTGTTCCCAGCAATTGTCTTTTAAGGCCACGGAGTAGAGGAAACTAACTCCGAAGCCTCTAATCCATGGATTTAAACCTGAGGAATTTAAACTCCAGTGTCTCTCCCTCAGGCTGCAACTAATTTTCTCTCCCTTCACCCCTTTCCTGGCCYCAAAAAGACATCTCCCCACAGAAAACAGGCTAATACACCCCATTACACAGACTCCCTAAGCAGCTCATGAGCCTTTGAGACATAACCTACTCAAATTTAATAACTTATTGAAACAGGTCCTGTGGGCATTCAGGTCATGCTYTCTGCCCTGGAGGTGGCAGAGAGGTTTTGCAGTGCCCTGTGGCTCTGATCCATGCTTGGGGAACCTTGCAGCTCAGAGGGAGGGATGCCCACGCTGTGCTGGCTGCAGGTTCCAGYCCTCATCCTGCTGGCACCAGAGCTGTGCCCAGCCTTGGATGTAAATTTAATCTTGTTGGGAGCTAATGGAGTGAGGAATTTGACACACCTTTTCCCTCTCTGTAGATGGGAGCCATATGGCTCCCGACTCTTACAACGCTCCTCAATCTGAAGATGAATGAGTATTARCATATGTTCCCTGGAGTAATTAAAAATGTGATCATAAACAGAGCCTGATTCACTGAAGGCAGAATGTTGTTGTCAGGGGAAAATTGAAGTCAAGCCAKTTCCTAAGAGGTGAGCACCTACCTGGGGTCCCAGGTGCAGGTGCCAGGGCAGCAGTTTGCATTCGGCATCTCTAATGAGGACACCGGGAACAAGGAAGAAGAGGTGTTTAGTGTAAAACACATCAGCTGAAAGCTCTCTCAAGAAAATTTGTATTAAAACACTTCAAAGGTATGGACAGAAGTGGCTGCTGCAGCTTAGCTTGGTGAAGTAACTCACTGAGCCAGAGGAACTCTGTTACATGCCCAAGCCCTAAGAAATTCCAGTTGCTGAACTAGAGATGAGTTTGAGGGATGTTTGAGAATTTCCCTGGAAAGCGCCTGAGGACTGGGTAGCTCTGGAGACAGAGAAGCAATATCTAAGGCTCAAGGAAGTGATTCTGTGTGTCTCTGAAAAGGGCTGTATTCCACAGCCTCTCTCTACCAGCACCAAAGAGACATGGCATTTCCTTAGGGAAGTTCGAGTGAAAAAGGAGGAAGCTTCCTGTTTCCCATCTCTCTCGAGAGGAAGAAATGRTTTTGTATGTGTGAGAAATCRAAATGGTTAAYGGCTTAAACATTGCTGAGGTCATTGYAGTACTTTAAAGCAGAGGACAAATTTTAGGAAACTAAAATATGAAAGGCTAATCTGAACCCCATGGATGAGCTTGGYAGTGCTGGGTTAATGGYTGGACTTCATGAATTTAGAGGCAACCTAAACTGTTCTGTGATTCTGTGAAGGTGGTGGGAAAATGAATAATATCARATGTAGGAGAATTTCACCTTAGGAAATACAATATTAATAAGGGTATATGGTGTTTTAAAGATTTCAACATKAAAATTTCCAGTTGATGTTCATGAATATTACAAAATGGATGTCCTTCAACTGATTCAAGGCTCTTCTTGCTTATGACTGTGAAATTGCAGGTAAGGTATGTTGACTTCTTCAAATTAATGATATATATTAATAGGAAAAATAAAAGAAAGAAACAGGCTAKTAAAACCAAGTTAACATTAATTTAAAAAAAAAAAACCATGATCAAACATATCCCTTTTAATTTAATGTTTGGCCTGATGGCATCAGCTACTTTAAGTTATTTTCTGTTTTAGAGAGCAGACATTTTTATTTAAATGGCTTTAGTACAGAACTTCTAAATGTATCATAGGTCAAAAGGCAAGCAGAATAAAAGGCAAATTTGATATAAATCATTTATTGCAAATACTTTGCTTGGTGAATGATGAACCAGAATAACAGAACAGATTTAGGTCTTCTGCCCCTCTAGGTCATGATATATTACTGCCTGCAGGTCCTTTCTCATTCTTCACCCATTCATGTCTTCATAAAACGTCTTGAAAAAAAAGTGAGTAATATCCCAAGTGCTGTTGTCCAGAGACTGCCAAATGGATGGAGAAAAAAATGCGTCAAATGTAAATGTAAACTCCACACTGCAATGTAATAGTAGGGCATAATTTGCATAAATATTGTTTGCAAAGAGCAATTAACACTTCATTTACATTCAGTGAAGTAGCAATTTGCACATTTTCAGGAAACAATTTCTTTACCCATATGTGCAAATTTTGTGCACTGCAATTGACACACTAATAAAAAGATGTTAATAGACCAATTTTTTTTTATTTTATATCACAGTGTTCTGAAATATTGATTCACTCTCCTGAAATATTGATTCGGTGGGCTATTTGTAAAAACAGAAAAATGCAGATTTGAATTTTTAAAACTTGCTTTCTAAAAAAAAATCAGAATTAATTTCAGATGTCTGCAGTCTTCATGCTCTTTAAGTGGTATTTTAATGGGTATTTTGTCAGAGAAATATAATAAGCATTATTAAAAAGCATTAGCAAATTCAGTCTCCTAATCTGCAATAACAATGAGTATATTTGCATATTGCAGTATGAACATAATACAGTCCATTTCCTTGTGTCAATATCACACTCAATTCTCTATTAAATGTTAATAAAAATATTTCACATTTATGCAGCATTTTCTCCAGAATGAAGAAACTTCCTAATTAAGAGACAAATTTCATTCTTACAGTGAGTACAGAGAATTTTTCTAAACAATAAAAATTTCCTTGGGAGTTGGACAGGAAAAGAGCAGCCAGCTGAGTTCAGCCAGCTGYTGTCAATGGACATTTCTGGCCTTTGCAGCAGAAGAAATTGATGTTAAGTGATTTATTTAGACCTCCTGCAGCTCCATCACTAACAGTTGCTCTGTTTGTTTAGTTTCCTTCACTAGTTTGTCATTTCTCCTGTGACATTCACATTTTGGGAGAGGGAGGGATGGGAGTTCTCCCTGAAGTTGGGTTGTGCTGTGCTTGGGGCCTTTGGAAGGAGAGAAATCTTTCGGGCCAAGATTATTCATACTTGGAATGTTGCATTTTTCCCTTCTCAATCTGAGTTTCCCAGAAGGGGTTATTTTTGGAGGTTGTTCTGTTGCCCCAGTTATGGCAAATTCAGAGTGCAGGCAGTCAGTTCTGCCTGTTGCTGTGTAGAAGCAGYACAAGTGAAACCTCCAAACATCACAAGGCACCTCTGAAAACCTTCCTCATACTGTGCATTTGAATAAAAGGCAATATTCAACATCCACAAGGAAAATGAATACCAACTATGACAAMAAACAGCAAAGCCCCCACTAAATCCCAGTTTTACATGCTTATTAAGGTAATTGTTACAATAAAGAGTTTGTATTCCTTGCCTTTTCATCTCTGTCACCAGAGAAGGTATCATTATGGTTGCATGCAGGAGTGTGACATTCAGCTCTATTTTGATGTCTCATTATTGTTGGTGTTGTCTTTTTACTTCACAAATCACATATTTATATTTCATCTCCTGTGTCAGGTATCCAAAGCTCTGCTTTGATCACTGTAAATTGCATGTACCCCTCACATAAGGTGGGACCTCTGTTTGAACCCACAAAGCAGTTAATTTTGAGATTTCATGTGAATCTCTGATTTACTCATCATTGTTTTGTTCTAGTTTTATTTAACCCCTTTTTTCCTTTCTTCTTTTCCCTCTGTTCTTTTTCCTCTCTTTCTTCTTTTTATGGCTTTTTTTTTTCTTTTTTTTCGTTTTTCCCCTAGCATCCTACAGATTCTTTGAAGCCTTTGGCAATAATGACCCCTGACACAGGTGTGTCTCAGCCAAGCAGTAACTTCTGGGTGCTCAGGATTTACCAATGGGTGTTTTCCTCTCTTTAAACTAGAAGTTCACAACATTACTTTGTACATTACAGGCAAATAACACCCTAATGAGAAGGATGACAAATGTAATAAAAGCCTTCAATATTTCTACAGGCTCATTAGGGCCCTGTCTTGCAAACACCTCATAACATTAAAAGAGAGGCTAATGACAAGAAAGCAATAATGACATGAGATATTTAAGAGTCCTCTGACCTTCAGAAAGCCCATGGGTTTATTGTTTGCAAAACAAACAGACCTATCCAATTTTCTGTTGACTGACAATAACTAAATCCAGTGACAGCAACTGATTCATGTGCCCATCCATGAGCAGGAAAAGCTGTGGCCAGCCTGTGCGGGTTAGCTGGCAGATACTTTGGGCTTGGGCTAAAATGTGGAAACTGATCTCTCTCTATGGCTCCAGAATCAGTTTAATTTCCCCTATTAGAGCTGCATTGCCCCAGCTACAGTCAGCAGCAAACCCACATCTCAACATTTTAGGCTTTTTGTTCACTGCCTCATCAGAGGTAAACAGTCACCATGAATTTCCTCCTGTCTCCAGGAATTAAGGATGTTCTTCTCCATCCTGATTTATTCACTTTTGAGACAGAGTTTAATTTTGCAAAGCTTCTCTCTCCTYGGTCTTTGCATTTATTTCTGGCAGGAGCAGTTGCCTGTGGCACGGGCGTTGAAGACGGGCTCGGTGTTAATAGTTGTCARGGAAAATGAAGAGGCTATTTCTCACACCAGACTTTCACCCTGCATGACAAATGCTACTATGAGCAGATTAAAAATCGGTGCATGGTACAATATGTCACACATAAAGCAACTCCACATTATTAATTGGCATTTTACCCATTACTGCTCTTAGTATGTGCCTCTGAACGTGGAGTAGGAGCTGATGAAGACAGGTGGGTCAGACCCTCCTTTGGTACAAAGTTGTGAAGCAGGGATGGAACTAATTGAGATATGCTGATTTGTAACACCCAGTTACTTGGACAAGGGCTTGAAATACTTATTTATTTTTCCCTAAAATGTGATCCAACACATATTTTATTAGAGTGAACAGCAGAGATACTCTGTGATATGTCTTCCCCTGTACCCTAAACACTTTTTAATCACAACAGATCATTTAAAACCATGATGGGCTTTAGAGAGATATTTTTTTCCTTCTTCTTTTCTGCTGTCTTTGTGACAGGTCCTTAATTATTGACCTTGAAAACTCCCCTAGGAAATGACTCAGTCTTCAGATACAAAAGCAGTTCAAGCAGAGCAGAACACTGTAACAAACTTTGCTGCAGCATCCGAGGGGCTTTTGGGTGTGAATGTCTGTAGGTACAGAAGGCACAAGCTCTGAACCACAGTTTTAAGCAGGCACAGGGCTGTTCAGAAACACAAGACCTCAGTGACTGCTTGACTTCTGGATATGGTGATATTGCAGTTTTTGGCAGTCATGGGCTAAGCTGCAGATGTAAGATATTGATGTCATATGTAATGACCCCATTTAATCTAAAGTGGGGCAGAGTTACATTTACCCTTAGGCTGGGTTTTGATTGCTTGGACACTGTGAGTTCCCAATTTGCTGATCTCTCTTCTGTCATCTTTTTTCCCTCCCTCTCATTCATTTTATTCTTTTAAGCAGTCTCCAATTCTCCCACGCTTTTCTACATTTCTTTGGTGACACAAGGAAATACACATTCACTGCTGAGGCTGTTTTTCCAATGCACTCTTCACCTCTGCAGAACCTGGGATCAGCACATTACTAGAGTTTGTCCTACCCTTGTCATTACCTCTATCATCCTCAAGAGAGGGCAGCAGAGGAGCTGACCAAATAATGTGCCCTTTTGGGAACACATTCCTGACAGCTTTTACAGCTCTCACAGGCTGCACGGTGCTGTGGAGTCTGACATGCACGTCACTCAGAAATTTTTGTTAATGATGCTGCAAAAGCTTAAGGACCATTACAAAAAATATTATAATTTTATTTTTTTTTTAAATTTAGATCTTAGCCACAGCCTGGACTTGTTCAGTTCAGGATCTAAATATGCTTGAATACGTTCTTCCTCCGACAGCAGAATAGAGAGGTTATTCTATCTGGACACATTAATGATATTCAGTTGCTTGCTGATAACTGCTCCATTAATGTCTGTCAGCATGGCAYCCTCTCTGTTCATAACCTCCTCTCAGACCAGACAGCTTTCCCAGCAGAAGGGAGATACTTATAAAAAAAGWAAAGGCAAAATGTCAGCATGTTCCCAGATGAGACGCCTTGAGAGATTCATGACGCAGTGGTAGCTGAGAGGAAATGCAGATGTGACAGGTGGCTGACAGTTTGGTACTTTGTCTATAATCTTTCTGAACCAGTGGCAGAGGCTTTTTAAAATATAGTGATTACCATGAGAAACCTCTCCCAAAAAGTGTTATTTACATCAACTATCATAAGATGATATGTGACATGCCTGGATCCTTTCCATTAGTTTCAGAGGACAAATATCATAGGTCAATACTTCTGTAACAATAATAATAATGGATTAATATAATAATAAAATAGACCAGAGAGTCTGAATAAAATAGAACAGAGTCTGAATAAAATAGACTCTCAAGCCTGGGGCRAACTGCATTTGCTAAACCATTTGGTGAAATGGGCTGAGACAGCTGTTTGAGCTAAAGTAAATCAGGGAGAAGTTGCCTTTGGGTAACTGAAGGGCTGGCTCAAGAGCAGCCATTTGGACTGGTTTTTTTCTGCCCAGAATACAGACATATTGCTCCCTGGGCATCCTTCTGCAGAGGTACTGCTGTGACTGTGCCTTCTCTCCAGAAATAAGCAGTGCATTACTGGTAGCAAGGTGGTAGCCACCTTCTAGACATGCAGCTGCTATTTATCTTGGATCACAGAAATGRTATATCCAAGGTAAAATAAATATAAAAACAAATAAAGCTGCTCCCAAAAATGTTTTTGTCTGAATAATTATTCCTCAGCAAATTTTCTCATAATAAAACATGTCCTAATGAGCTATCAGGAGGAGAGGAAATTCATCACTTACCTCACAAATATCAACTTGAGAGCACTGCTCATGTCAGATGGCATAATTAATGGCWTGAGAGGGAGCGTGGAGCAGCACAKCCAAAAACACAGTCCCCATCAGTCATTCCACATCAGCCCAACTCATACGTGTTACTCAATCTACAGAGGATTAGCCAGGCAGCTAGAAGGAGATATGGGGCTGAAGGGAATACAGGCAAATATGKTATATCTAATCTTGATTTATCCTGGTTGGTTTTCTGCTTATCACTGAGATGCAATGGCAGTTGGTCGTGCATTGTGTTTTATTTGTGTGGCTTTTTTTTTCCCAGAGAAATAGAATTTACAAACTTTGAACTTCACTCCCTCTGATGTTGAGCAAGCCATCTTCAGGCCCATATCAGCATGTGATCCCCTTGGGGGTTCAATTCCTGTGCTGGGAGGGTTCCCTGGAGCAGGTGAGACCCCTCTGTGCTGTGGAGATGAGGGATGTCATGGTCCAGGTGATGTTGTTCAAGGCAGGGCTGCAGYAGGAACACCTCTGAAGGGTTTCTCCTGTGGTGGCACCACTGGACCTGGGGGAATGTTCAGCATCTTCTTATCACACATCCATCCCTTGTCTCAGTGCTGTGCAGTCACAAGAACCACYCCAGGCTTCCTCCATGTGCCTGCTCCAGGGGTAACTCCCTCTTAAAAACATTCACAGAAGCCAAGGCATGGGGGGGAGCTTTGGAGGAGCAGCTCTCCGTACTTGGGTGGGAGAGCTAAGACACCAGGCTGGTGCTGCCAGCTGTAATGAGAACATGAAATGGCCAAAGTGGGTCAGACCAAAGGCTCATCTCCCTGGGGATCCCATCTCCAAGGACAGCCAGGAGCAGGTGCTTGGTTTAGGGARGAATAGAGGATTCTGCAAATGCAGAGTGATCATTTTGGGACTTTACCTTCCCAGAACTCCTGAGCTGAAGGCTACATCCCCAGCTTTGCATTTCACAGGTCCTTGTGGGCTTCCTTTTCCCATTAAATTATCTAAYATCTTTTGGCACCAGCATTTACTTTTGGCTTCTGCAGTGTCCCGTGATGTGTGCCACAGAACAATTACATGCTGTGYGAAATATGTGCATCTTTTCCTCCATTTCACAGTTTCTGCCTGACCTGTATGTTTGACGTCCTCCATTCCCTGTGATAAGAGAATGAATGAATCATCATTTACCCTGCCTTTCCCTACCAGTTTCACCATGTTGAGAAAAGTAATCCTATCAAACTTACTCCGCTGAAACAACCGTACATTTCTGAGAACAAGTTCCAGCCTAGCATGACTTTTTTTTTAGGATTTACACGAAAGAAGAGCATGAGAAATCCAGGCARCTGCCAAAGTGACGGCTGACAGGTTTTATTTCTATCCCTCTGCTCACTGCAGTGTGTGGTCGCTGTGATGACCGAGCCCTGTGCTCCAGTGGCTGTCAGCCTGCTCAGTGCAGCTGTTTTACATGTCTGCTCACATTTGCAAAGGCCTGGCTGCATTTCCTGAAACTCTCCAATAAATGCTCGCTTCAGTTAGTTCGTCAGCAAAGACAAATTTATCTTCTCCACAGGTGACCCCCAGGTTCACCTCTCCATTCAGCCCTGTGCAGCAGAGCCCTGGGGGTGCTGCTGGTGAGATCTGAGCACTGGGCTGGCCCGAGGCAAAGCGCCCTTGGCATCTGCTGGCCCCTTCTGTGGGCTCTGGTGTAAGCAATAACCGRGCTTTTATGTTGGTGCTGACCTCCCAAGTTAACTTCAGTAAGAATTATCTGGCAAAGCTGATGTGTCAAGTTTCAAAGAAAAGAGTTTTCCAGCTCAATCCAGGTTTGATTTCTTCCCAGATAAAGGACAGAACCCTTTGGGAACCAAGCACTTCTTGGAAGCAAGGTTAAGAGCAATGAAATTTCCTCCTTGCCAATAGATTGAACTAACAGCAAAATCTTTTCTTTTAGGAGCACGTGTCTATCCCCACAGGGTCAGGTCAGTGCTCTATAACTAATCTTGCAAAACTGAAATACGATTTTTGATGATCAGAGCTGGGTAAGGATCAGAAAACTGGCCTGACACATTTCATATATACTGATAAAAGTATTAAAGAAATTCTTCCCCTGTAAAGACAGAGCAAGATTTTAAGATAATATGCATTACAAGTGATTTGCAATGATTCTGAATTAATGTTTCTCTGAGAATCCCCCCAGTGCCTGCCTCAGGACTGTATCTGTAATCTCTTAACAGCATAGAAAAATAATGGTTGCCCAATGGAAATACCAGCCTGAATTCCCATGTGCACTATATTTGGGGTCCCCTGTCCCTCATCTGCTTCTCTAAACACTGCCTGGGAAGTGGCACAGTGATAAAATGAGCATAACCAGCCCTGGGATTAAGAAATTATTATAGAGACCTGCAGCTGATCTCAGACTGGATATGGTTAGGAAATTGGATTRGGAAATTACTTTACCTGGAACTGGACATTAATTTTGGTGTCTTGTGCTGGAAAGAGAACTCATGCTGAGATGGAAAAATGAAATTGGGATTGTGGGGAAACTATAACTTGGGGTCAGTTAAATTTGGATTTTTGTGCCAGAGTGATCTGAGCACAACTCTCATTCATTCTCTGATACCTGTTGCTTTCTGGAACCCTGACCTGGCAGATTTGGGGCCTACAGCTGAGGGGATGCTCTGATGTCTTCCCAAACATGGTGTGAGGCAGGGTGTATGCTCACCCCTGGGAATCAGACACCGTCTGTTCCTGCCATGCATGTACCATTGCTGGGCTGGTCYGTTCTCTGCTTGATGTCCAGCAGGAGCTTCCTTAGGGTTATTTTCCTTCAGCCCTGYTCCATCTGCCAGCCAGGGGATAGCACAGCCGATCCCAATCCTGGGCAGCCCCTAAATGACACCAAGGCTCAACAAAAGTTGTTCCACTTCCAGTGAGCCCTCASTCCYCTTGCAAYMWTTTGGTAGGGGCRTGACCACMTGGGCTAGGAACAAAACCAMTGGGTTTGTAAGGTCTGTAGGCCCYRGGRTGGCTGTGCACCCTCTCTATTACTGCCACCATCTGAGCCTGGTGGCTTTTAGAAAGCCACCTTTTAGTCAGACTTTTAGAAACTTGGGTCAAAAGTTCCTGGTATTCCAGCAGCCAGGATGAAGCTGGTTTGCTGGTTTTTGGATTTTTTTTTTATGTGTGTGTGAGTGTGTGTGTGTGTGTGTGTGTGTGTGTGTGTGTAATGCCATCAACAAGGGTGACATCAGTGTCCTGTGCCATTAGGGGGATCCCCCACTGGCGGTCCCCAGCCCCGCTGGAGACTGGATTTAACCCTTGTGCCCCGGGGTGTAGCATCAGCCAGACTTTCCGGAAGAAGGATACCCCACAACAGCTCTTCCTCTCTCCGCTCCCCCCCTCCCCTACAAGCCCTGGAGCCACCCACAGGGGCAGCTCGGGCTGCGGGAGAGGGATCAGCCGTGTCCGGAGGAGCCATCGGACTGCATTGCATTGCATTGCACTGCGCATCCTCCCTCCCTCCCCGCCGCCTACCGCTGCAGCCTTCCTCCCTCCATCCCTCCATCCCTCCATCCTCCCCTCGTCCCATCCCACACCGCTCCCCCTGCATCCCTCCTCCTGCATCCCTCCCTCACCCCTCCCTCCCTCCTTCCCCCGCTCTTCCTGCGCCGAGCCGCGGACATGGCGCTCAGCAATTTCCTCTTCGCTCAGTGCATCTGCTATTTCCTGGCCTTTCTCTTCAGCTTCATCGTGGTGGTGCCACTCTCCGAGAATGGCAACGACTTCCACGGCCGCTGCCTGCTCTTCACCGAGGGCATGTGGCTCAACGCCAACCTGACGGTGGAGCGGCAGCGCTTCACGGTGCAGGAGTGGGGCCCCGAGGCCGCCTGCCGCTTCAGCATCTTCACCGGGCTGCTCTCGCTGCTGCTGGCCACCGTGCAGGCCTGGAGGACCCTCTTCTTCCTCTGCAAAGGGCACGAGGAGTAAGTATCCCTGGGGACCGGCCCRTCCCTCCCGCAGGCTGGGGCACGTRGGAGCGGTCCGGGGGTCCGCCCAGGTCATCCTGGTGTCCCCAGAGGGGTTTGGGGACAGGGGGTGCATTGCCCGTGTCTGTCCGCACCCCTCAGCTGTGTGCGGCCCCTCTCCGGGGAATGTTCCCGTGCAGAGGTTTGGGGTGGGGGTCAGATCCTCTGCCAGGCACTCACTGCCCTTTGGCAGTCTTGGCACAGCGTGTGGCCGCTCAGCTGCGGTGGCACGAAAGGATTTGGGGCCGTGGGGGGATGCTGGAGGCTGGGGCATGCAGGAGCCTCTTGACCATGGTCCCATTACACATCCGTGCCAAGGAAGGCCTTCCCCAGGTGTGCACTGGGTGTGTGAAAAACCTTGAAACAACACGGTTGTGTGTGGGGAGACAGAAGGGAGAAGCTGGTGACTCCCCTCTGTTTCTCACCCTGCTTTTGTTGTGTCCATGGCAGCTATTGCAGACAGCAACTATTGCCTGGTTACGACATGAGAGCAGTGCTGAGCACTCCCTGCAGCAGTTCAGGACAAACCAAGAGGCATCCAGCCCCAGCAGGGGTGGTGAGAGGCTTGGTGGGCCGGGCAGCAGCTCAGGAACACTGTGCTGTTCTGTGCTTGCCCCTCTCTGGTGGCCTGAGAGGACAGAGACCCTGGCACAGGTGACCCAGCTCTGGGTGCTGCAGGGCTGGACCATGCACTGGTGCCTGCCTAAACTAGGAAAGTAATTTTCTCATGGTTTAGGGACCAAGCCAAGGCAAAATCACTCCTGTGCTGGTCTGTTTGGACTAGAGGTTTCTTGGGTRAGGGACTGTCACTTCTGGGCTTGGTAATCCTGGAGATGGGATAGGAGTGCTGTCCCTCTGGCTCTTTGCAGCCACTCTCAAGCTGCCTAATACTCAAACATGCTGTAATAAATACAGGCCAGAAACTTATTTCCATATTARAACTTATCTTACACTAAACACAACCACATACGTCTTAATATCTTTGAATCAGCTTCCTCAGGTGATCCAATATCTGTAGTGTRTTAATTGAATCTTGATTCCTTGCAGTTCAGAACTAGATGGTTTTTAGAAGAAACCAGCAGTAAAACCCTGTAACAGTGACATTTGGATTACATGTTTGGCCTGCTTCCAAAAGTGGTTATTAACTTCAAAACTGTTGGGCAGGGCCCTGAAAAGTGTCCCTTTAGGAGCTGCTTTCAGRCTCCTTTGGGAGTTGTATAACACTGGTTATAATTGCTCCAGGCAGAAGACTGGGATGGGCAGCAAAGATGGAACAAATTGGGATGATGAGATAACCACAGAAGAYCACAGAAGGGTAAAACATGGCAAGAGGGAAGCTGCTTGGGAGCAGCAAGTTCTTGGTAAAAAGGTGTGCCCTGTTCCACATCAGCTCCTGTCTGTACGAAAAGCAGGCAGGACACACGCTGTCCTGATTTTAGACAGCCATTTGTTAACRCTTCAAATGGGCATGAACACATTTCTGTTTGGGTGGAGAGACAAATGTGAGCTCCTCACCACAAATGATAATTGTCTGTTCTGATTAGAGGTAGTTGAGGAAGAGCCAGAATGCCATAACTGATGATGCTGTTGAGGAGCATCACTGCTCCMGKRTGAGCCAGCCAGGGCAGTMAGGGTTGGTTAGCACCCTTTGCATYTCTCATRTKYAATGGCTTTGAATGATTGCYGACARWCAGTYATGACTGCTAAAAAACCTTCTTRAAAGGGTCTCTGCTCCCCTTGCCTCAGAGGCCTGGGGCCATTTAGCTCAGCTGAAGGGTAGAGGTATAACTCAGATACTTCATTGCTAGGATTGCAAAGCAACTGTAAGTGTGAACATTTATTGTTAAAGGGCATTCACTCTGTCTGGAATGCATGGATTGGAGTTCTAGTCTAAGGAGGAAAAGCCAGGTGAGCCAAATGAGCACAGTTCTCTATCAGGATGCCCTGGCCTGAGGAATCRGCACACAGTGATGGTTACTCCTGAAGGTGTAAATCAAGTGCAAGGCTGAGCCCTGTTTTGTCAGTGGAAGGTCAGGTCCTGGACCATAGGAACTCTTTTGCTGCAGGATAGGAAATAGAGGGAGGGCTGGAGATCCTGGGCTGGTGATGACCCACAAAATAGCCCTGGTAACTGCTCCTTTTCTAGAGCTGTTACTAATTCTGGTGGCAGCCCTGATTTTCTGTGAACAGCTCAAGTCTTTTCTGCCTCTCAGGCCAGTACACCATGCTWAAGTGCACATAGAGGATGTGATGTGTTTTCAGCAACACTTGGGATGAAATCCAGGCTGGGTGYGAAGTCAGGGCAGAGAACATGCAAAAACATGGTGTGGTCATGGCAGCTTTTTGACCCCAGCACACAGCAGAGGTGAGCTGATCCACTTCACCAAGTCCAGCTAAACCCAGGAGTAGGATTCAGCTCATTGTGCTCCTGAGGTCAGGTGTCCTGGCATCCAGCCCCCACTACAGTCTGTAGGGGCGCTTCTGGAAGGTGGTTTATTTCACTTCTTTTCTATCAGTCTTGGGATGTGACATGTGTCACTTTGGAGAGAGCCTAGACAGCCCCTCTAAAGCCACATCAGCCCAGGAGCAAACATCCTAACTCTGGTGATAATTGCTTCCTCATCTCGTTTTAAAGGAGTCCTCCTGATGTCAGAAATATACCATGTATACTGTGTAGAAATTAGAATTGTCCAGCCCAGAACCTTCCAGGTTCTTCAAACACTCCTTCCAAAAGCCTCTCAGCTTTTCATTTAATGAGCAAACAGGGAAAAGAAGTGGTTGTTTTGTTCTCTGGGGTGAGTAGATTCCTTCTACACCAGCATGAGTGACAGTGGTGAAAAATTTGTCATATTTGTCTTTATCACATACCCTGGATAGGATGACCATGGAGCTGCCAGCCTTTCTCCAACCTGGAGCACATGTCTGGTTTTTRGACAATATGATATTCCAAGGTGTCCTATTCTAAGCAGCCACATAAAGCAGTTTGAAATAGAGAAGGGCTTTGCTGTGTCAATGGGAGTAGAAACTTTCCACAGCTGAATTCAGGTGAGGCATTAAACAGTGAGGCTGGAAAATGAATGAATGATTCCTTGGCCTTATGGGAAATCTGTAAGCATCTCACCCCATTCCACTCCAAACACAGCACATGCTGAGGGCAGGCCCTGGTTGGGCACACTTAATGGGGCTGAGGTAAATTGATATTCAGCTGGCAGACACAGCACACTGACACCAAAGCCAGAAAAGTCCCAGGAGAAGCTGGCCTGCTCTGCAAATTGCCCATAAAACTGAGATTCGTGTCCTRTGATGGCAGTACCTTGTGTTACATTGCTTAAAATGATTATAGCTATCAGTACTGTGTTTTTATTTTTAGTTTCCCTCTCCTAAGCAATTTTTGTCCCAATTATCCCTTAAGTCATGAAATAATTTTAGCTCCAGTTACTACATAATTTGAGCTAACGACATTTATTTTAACAATGRTGATTTTCATCATTACAGCTAATGAAAGCCACGCTGTGTATAAACAATCACCACTTAGTATATATACTTAAAACCCTGTCCTCTTATCGTTAAAAAAGAAATCAAAATCAAGAGCATTTTCAAGTGAAGGTAATGTGACTCAAAATCAAGTCCATAGCATTTCAGTGTATTAGGTGTTCTTAATTAAAGAAGATGTGTTTCAAATGGAAACTGATCTSTTCGTGCCCACTCTGTGCTGCTTAACAGAGACTGCTGATGTTGTGTTTCAGCTGTTTATGAGTTACATTTTTCTTCCCTTTTATTGCAGCTCTTTCTTTTACGCCTTCCTGAATCTGCTGATCAGCGCCTTTGTGGTGTTCATCACATTTATTGCCAGCACTATAGTGAGTGTAGGATTTAACATGTGGTGTGATGCAATTACCGAAAAAGGAAGCATGCCAAATAGGTTAGTATTGAAAAATACATTTTCTTCCTTTTTTTTTACCTTTTTTTCATATAGGCACAATTGAACTGTGGTGTTACAAAGTGTAGTTATTACATACAAGGTGACCAAGGGGGAGAAGGCATCTGTAATATGAAAATCCAGAGTTTTTTCATGTGGGACAAAAAAARRSMAAWYMAAMYTTTTTTTTTGTTTRTTTAGAAGCCCACAAAGAAAAGTGTGCTACCACTGTGTTTCATGGTCTCTTAGAATCATGATCATATGAAAAAGAAATCCATTATGTAAAATTTTTTTACTTYCAAAGGGATACTGGATGTGAGTTTTTCTAAGAATGGGGGGAGTGTGGCCTTGCGAGCTGGGCTGGGGGTCAGGGCTCCTGGCTTGCAGTCCTGTTCTGCCCCCATTCCACTGTGTGACAGCAGGCAAGTCACTTATCCTGCCTGTGCCACAACTCATCATCAACCAAAAAAATWTGGGGTAGAGATCACTTTTTAGCAGTGCTGTGGATGCCCTGAAAGCCACAGAATGGAGAGCACTTTGTAAGTGCAAAGTACAGATGGCTGATGCTTTSTTACAGTGCACAAAATGTACAGCTCCTAAAATGGTCCACTGTATCCCACGATGCTTATGCTCCTTGTAGGAAACATGATAAGTTGAGGAAGATTTGTTCCTATCAAACAAACAGTGATGGAGAGAGAGGAAAAGGTGACATTTTATGTCATATGATATTGAATAAATGTCCTACTTAAAGCATACATTTGTGTTGCACATTGTCATATGTTGTAAAATGCCATAGTGAATGTTCTGTTTAGGGCTGCAACGATTAATCGAATTATTCGAATATTCGGTTAAAAATTCAGTTACAAAAARMCAKCTAATCGAATATTCGGGTAAGAACCCAAGATGACCGACAGCACTGAAAAGGAGAGAGAAGAGGCTGCAGAAATCAACCAAGAGATAGAATGACAACCTCAAAATCCTGGGATATTTTTCACACCAATAATGGTCCAAGTTGTTTGTAAAATCTGTAGGCAGCCTCTATCTTACCATCAGAGTATCGTCTCCTTGCTGGAGCATCCGAAACAAAAACACAATTCCTTCTTCTGATGAAGTCAAAAGGTAAMAGAGGATCATGCACTTTGTTTCATTGAGGGGTGAAGCATCCAACCTGGGGTGATGCCACGGGTGTATTTGTGGGAGGTGAGGGAGTAGTGGGAAWGAGGGGTTTGAGGATGCACTTTTCATCAGAACTATTACAATTTCACTTATGGAAGATTTGTGTTATCACTTACATAACTGCACTTTTTTTTTTTTTTAAAGAAAGTAATTTTTATCTTAGCTTTAGAGAAGATTGGCAAACAACTTGATGATTACAATAATTTAAATATCCTTTGATAGAATGCACCCATTGTGACTGTTCAAAATACATTATAAGATGTTGTTTCATTTTAYATTTTGTTTACCTGGAATCTCTTAAATAATTTTCTTCTTTTTTTCCTCTTCCAAATGCCTTTCTGGGTAGCTGTGAAGAATTGCAGGATATAGATCTTGAGCTGAACTTGGAAAACTCTGCTTTCTATGACCAGTTTGCTATTGCACAGGTAGGTCAGACTAAGTCATGGCTCTATTCCAGTTCATTTGCCATTTGCTTATTGACTTGGGATTGCTGGAGCTGAACTACCATTCCTCAGAAATCGATGGGAATGTTTCCACTGACTTCAGTAAGTGCTGAATCAGAATGATAATGATGGGTACRTTCACATTTTAAATTCAAAATAGACAGTTTTGAATGCAGGCACTCAAAGCTTCACCTTTCCACTGATCTTGTTAATCATGACAGAAAACTCATTGTTTATCCAAAGGATGAGGTCTGCAAAAGTTGCAGCACTCTGGTGTCCTGGATCTCTTCATTACTGTTCAGAATAATGTCTGACCTGCACCACATGGTGGGGAGCTCCCCTGAGATCACCTGAGTTATATTAGTATCAGACCATTGAAAGTAATGAGAGATAATTCATTTAGATAGGACTGTTTTCTGATGAATCTGTGAGAATGAGACCTCTAAGGCTGTCAGACCTTTCTGTTGACTGTTCTGGCTCTAAGTCAGTGATCAGAGTGAATCCTGGGACATGAGCAYRTACTGATTTTGCAGGGACARTGGTCCCATCCCTGCAGSGYTGCACCCTTACCAAGCCTTATGTTRTYCCACATGGAAAGAGGCATTAGCCTGCCTGGAGCATTCCTTGAAGGTAACTGTGCCCCTTGGACTCCAGCCAGGTCTGTGTCTTTGTTGCCAGCACTGGCATCCCAGCTCAGGCATATTTGCATTTAGGACAGGAATGCCATAAAAGTGACTCCTTYACATGAAGAACCCAGGGCCTCCCTGGGTTTAACTTGGCATAACTCCATGGGTTTGGTCCACCTGAGGTTTTGATAATCATCTGGACAGCTGAGTCTGTTTTTTCAATACTGTACTGACCTCTTTATGATTTCTTCTCTGCTCTAGTTTGGTCTCTGGGCTGCCTGGCTGACCTGGTTGGCAATCACCATTCTGGCTTTCCTGAAGGTTTATCACAACTACAGACAGGAGGACCTGCTAGACAGCCTGATCCATGAGAAGGAGCTGTTGCTAGGAAGATCCCCTTCACGATCCTCTTTGCAAGATGACAAAAGTGGCATGATCTGAAGTGTAAGAAAATTTCCAGGGCAGGATTTAGATTTTATTATTCAGTAGTGTGAGCTGAAGTTGAGTCAGGGTATTGAGCGTGTGAGATTTTTTCTTTTCCTGAAATGAAATGTACTTGTGAATCACTCACTTCCCCCGTGAGAAGTTGTTMGCAGAAATAGTGATATTAGGATAAAGAGAATGAGCTGCCCTATGTGCCTTTGGCACAGCAAACTTCTGTCCTGTGCAGGCACAATCTGCAACCTGTCCTTGCCAGCAGAGCTCCCAGGTGCTGTCACTGGCTTTTGGGACAGGGGCCGTTTTTGAGGCCTGAGCTGGCAAGACCAGGCTGCAGCATCCAGGCTATTTCTTCAAACTATTCTTCAACARTAGCTGCAACTGGAGCTGCATTCARTCCCTCTTCTCTCCCTCTCCTCYCTTTTGCCAGTGAAGCTGCCCCYGTTCTCTCTTTRTCCTGGGRAGCTGCAGCTCTGTTTTGGGTCCAGGCTCTCGCTGTCTCTGCTTTTGCTGYGTATGGGCGCAGTGCTGACAAACATGTTGCTCCTGCTCTGATTCTGTTTAGAACATAGAGACCTGTGTTCCAGACTCGATATTTAGTATTGGACAGTGTTAATGAATTCCATGAAACCCATATATTATTACACTGTCTGTCCAAAACTGTGTATAATACAGAAGGATGATGGTGAACTTTTGTGGTTTTGTTTCTTCTCAGATTTTGGCATGGCCAGCATTTATTATGACTCCTGAAGTGAAGTGTAGCTAGCWATTGCTGAAGCTTGCATACTAAGAAATTAAGCTGAATAGATAGTGTTAATGCTTGTGCATTTATAAATGTAACTTGGTCCCTAATGTTGTATACTATTCTGTTTTGAGTATTAGAATTTATTTGTGGTATTTATTTCATACAGGGTATGCAAAATTACTGTAAGCATTTGCATTGTAGGTTTCTATATATAAACATAGCAAGGAGTTCAAACAGCTGAGTYATTTTATAGGTAGTTCAGTGCTGAATGGGTCCATTCTCCCCACCCATGGGCAGGAGTTYGGGGGCAGATGAATTTTGCTGTGAAAAGGAGGAAGAATTGCTGTTTACACAAAGCTCACTGGTGGCTGTGTTGTTGCTTTCAGTTTTGCTTGGCCGCTGCTTYAACAAGTCAGGTGGATGGCTGAGATCAGAGGTAGATCTGGTATTTAAAACGAGTCACTCAGAGGAATGTGGGATTTGCATGGCAGAGGAGTAAAGCTGTACYTGAAATCGGCAGAAAACTTAAGCAAACAACTAAGTTTGGATTGAAGATTTTTTTTTGGGAGTATATTGACACTGCGTGCAATACCTGTGTTTGAGTTGAGACTGAATTTATTCCAACAGAAGTGCAAACTAGACACAGTTATATGACCTGGTAAATCAGGAGGAGGGGAGAGGAGACAGCAGGCTTCTACCAGAGCTTAAGCCTGGGGTTAGCATTACCATGCAGATTTACTGTTTTCTTCTGGGGACTCTCTGATGCTTAGTTAAGTACCAGCTTAAGCATTTCATTGAAACAGAATTTGATGTCATGGCAAATCCCTCAATTGTCAAGCATTTTAGGGGCATAAAATCTGACATTGTATTTAACTGCCAAAATGTTCTCACAKGTTTAGATAAAAAACCCTCCATGGGCCCTAAGCTGTGAGCCAGCCCTGTGAACATTGCTTACAGTCCCAGCTGGCCACAGCTCTCTGTGAGAGGTCTTGCCCTTCAGCATGATTTCTGCCCACAGGAGAATGCAATTCCTTTGAAAGCTTTACAGTGGTAGCATTTTTGTCAGTTCCAAAATTTTTTTTTCCCAGTTTTGGGAATTGACATCAGAGGAGGACCCCTAGAGAGGGAATCAGAGATCAAGTTAATTAATACCAATTTGAAATTCAGATATCAGGACTGTTGGAGTGCTTTTTAAAATTCATTTGGTCTAACAGTTGGATGTTAAGAAAAATCTCTTTGCTGAGAGGGCTGTCAAGCATTGGAACAGGCTGGCCAGGGAAGTGGTGGAATCACCATCCCTGGATGTGTGTAAAGGAAGTGAAGATGTGGCACTGAGGGACATGGTTTAGTGGTGGCCTTGTGAGTKCTGGGTTAATGGTTGGACTGGATGATCTTAGAGGTCTTTCTCACCCTAAATTGCTCTGATTCTTATAAGAGAGAACACTTTTGCAAGTACCAAAGCCCTTTGCTAGGGAATGACCTTCCTCTTCATATCCTATGAAAGAGCTCAGGTCATGTAAGTTAGCCCATTTCCTTTGTTTCCCTGTTTGTTTCTCCAGCTGTAAAAGAGTCTCACTTGGACTCTGCAGTGATGTCTCTTCCCACAAATTCCTTCAGCAGATGCCTCGGTCCTCATGGAACCATGCTGCTGCTTTATGTATTGTATTTTATGTAAATGCCAAATCAGGTTTAGGCTGGAGTAACGTGTGGATTGGGACCACTGTTCCTGGTGTTCCCTGAGGGTCTGAAGAACCATGAGGCAGAAGATAACAAGTGTCTTCTTCTTGTGGTTATTGCTCTGAGGTACCAGGGCTCAAGTCTTGTCTCTGGTTCTGAAAGAGAGRATGCTGCTTGTGGGCAAGGTTGTCTGGAGCTCATGCTCTCTTCTACCTCTCCTGTCTCAAGGTATTTTTCCTCCTTTCCACCTCCATGAGGCTGAAAATGTGTTAAAATTGTGGTGTAATTTATGCACACATACATACCTAYCTATGCTSTCTCTCATGCACTTCTCTCTTGTGYRTTTCTGACGTCTGCTCTTAGTCATCCATTGCCATCCAGCATATCATGTGGCTGCAGCAGGAGTTTCTCTGAGTCAAATGTTGCATTTCTGTGAGTTTTCAATACCTTTAATTAGCCATGTCCAAAGGCAAGCCTCTGGGAACATTCTGGCGAGAGTTGTATTCAAAGAACAAGAATCCTGTGTGATACTTACACTTGTATTTATTTATTTATTGTCACATGGTGGAAGGGGAAAAAGCTTTGTGACCTTTCCAAGGCACTGGGATGTTGCCACACCATTATTCTGTTGTATCAGATATATCCCCTGGCTACCATCTGTAAATTCCCCAGCAATTCCCTGCCAGCAGTCCTCATTGGGTTACAAGAATCCAAGCTAACAAGTGTCATGTGGGCTTTGAGATCAACGCTGTTTATTACTATTTTTGTAATGGAGAAACAACTGAAGCTGTCTTTTGGAACAGAACTTCCTCATGAATGCATTAATACTCAAAATGTCTCATCCCACTAACTCACGAAGCATCTTTGAACTTCCAATAGGAATCACAAAATTTGATGATTTTCTGTAAAAAYGGAAGGACACATTGGTGCTGTAGCAGTGATTCTATGGTCCCTTTTAAAAGTTTTGTGATATTAACCAGTGATGGTTGATTGAGTGCACACACCTTGTCATGGAAGCATTCTCTGTGTGTGTGCAATGTACACAGATAAGTGTCAGAAATAGTTCCATGCTCTTCTGTGGTGTGGCTACAGGCTCTTTTCGTATGAGGCAGTTAGGCTGGAGCAGTTGTTAGGAAGCTTTAAACTTCTACATTTCCTTTTACTTCCTTAGCATTAGGACTGGTGCAGTGACAAAAGTTGTGATGCCCAGAGGTGGATTTGATGTGAGCAGAATAGGAAAGCGCTGGCTCGTGCACAACCTCCCAAAGGCTGAGTTCCTAATGCAGGTTTGCAGGTGTTTTAATTCCTCCCCTATATCTGAGTAGTGTCCTGCTGTTAGCCTAAATTAGTCCAGTTAGGACCAGAGTCAGATTTCCCTTCGAGGCCTTCATTCCCCCTTCACTGTGATTTAACCTGTATGGTGTTCAGGATGGAAGCAGAGTTAAGAGGAAAAGGAGCTCACACTTCACGGTCAAGGATGTGGCTTTTGTCATCTCCCTTCTCCAAAGCCTTYCCAAACATATTGCATGTAAATACACCTTTACCATTTAAATTATAASTTTAATGAAAATGCAGACAGTAATTTGTATTGGCAAGACTGACAGTATTTTGTGAAAAATCAATCTGGATTATGAGGAAACTTTTTTTCTTCCATATCAATGGCCCAAGTATCCTTGAGTGAATGAGAATCCTAGCATTGTCCAGATCCTAAATTTGTGCCTCAGACCATTTCCGTTGCTGATGGAATAACCCATTTTTATCTCTTGGAAC
Source organism: Malurus melanocephalus (assembly GCF_030028575.1). Taxonomy (NCBI): domain Eukaryota; kingdom Metazoa; phylum Chordata; class Aves; order Passeriformes; family Maluridae; genus Malurus; species Malurus melanocephalus. Next base: position 207,853 of record NW_026623289.1, read on the forward strand.
GTTTGCTTTGGAGACCACAAATGTCCTTCTATTTAGGCAGTCTGGGAAGAGAACAAGGTTTTACCTACAGTAACAAAATGCTCATATAACTTCCTAAGCACAGAAACTGTTATAGAACAATTTCTGTTCATGGCACTAAYGCCTTGAAGTACATGTTTCTATTTTTGTCTTCCATCAGAAAGAGTAAAACTCCAGAGCTGTATTTTAGCACTCAAAGTTATGCACCCAAATGGGTTTTTTATGTTCTTTTTTTAAATGACAAAATTCGGTGATTTATGAAGTTAAGAACTGCATGGAAGACAGCATTTGGATGCTCTTCTGATGCAGGTGGTAACTGCACTCTCTCAGAAAATTTTACACTTGTTTCTGAGAGTTTAGAATATAATTTACCTAATATATAGCAAGTATTGCTTATTTCAATGCAGACACTTAATGGATAGTTTCTTTCCATTCTGTTTTTGGGAAGAATATTAACTTAGCCATGGTTTCTCTTTAGTTCCTTTTGTCCATGCCAAAGAATGTAATTGAACTGCTACTGCAAATGTGGGTTAATGTGAATGTATTCACCTGTGTGCTTAAAGTTCTCTACCTCTTGTAGCTGCTGTAACTGTTTGAACTGTTAATGTATACAGTAGAGGGAAAAAAACCCCTGAATCCATGGGAGAGTCTAAATCTTATTTCCATAGACAGCTAAAGGATTTAGGATTTAATGCTTTTTAGCCTCGTGTAAAATCATCATTGCTAAAAAATGGGCATAAGTATCCCAGAAGGGCTGTGTGAATAGCCCTTTTGGTCACATAATGGTTCATTTTGGTTTGGGATGTTTTTAGTTTATTTTTTTCTCACCAAAATAAAAGCCAACAACTGCAATTTGTTAACATGAAAGGTTATCCCTGATCCCCCTCAAATCCTTCCCTCTGGAGCTCTTCTACTTGGCTTGAAAATCCTAAACAAGGATTTAACAGGGTGGCTCTGGTGTTTATCAAGGAGATAAACTACTTGGAAGCAAGAGCTGCTCACTGAAATRGCTGGAATTATTTGTATATGGTAGAAACTCAGTGTGAGAAGGTTTTGTTCCCCCTTTCTGTTGGACTGTATTGTAAAGTGAGGGTGGAGACAATGTGGCAGGTGAGAATGATGATTTATAAACACTTGATATCTTGGATGATTTTTCGTGCAAATTAGTAAACAGTCCTGAGACTAAACTACTCTTCATCTCGTCCTTATTTTCCCCTTGTTTCCCYTCAGATTCAGGCAAGTTTGACTCCAGTGTGTTTACAGGCTCTGAAGAGTATTTATGAATGTGAGAAAAATTGCAGTCTCTGTAGCAAATATTGTCAAAAAATAAGAGAAGCAGTCAAGGATTTTCCCTGCTCTCAACAGCCTCTGTGGACTGTGACATCAAACCCTTCTCTTTACATAAGCCAGGCCTGATTTGGGCGATGCATTGCTCTGGGAGGTTTCCAAGGCTGGTGCCAGCAGTCTCTCCAGGAACCTGGCAGAGTTAGACAAGTGCTATGTTAAACAATAGATTTTAAGGCAGGAAAATGTTTGAAAACTGCCATGGCATCCCACATAACACAGTCCAGAACTCCTCACCCCATCCCTCTTGCAGCAGAGTTATTTTTCCCCATTAACACAGTTAAAGCTCATCAGTTTGTGTCTGAAACGCAGCACATCTCCCTGGAACACTGGATCTGGGTTGCATCAGTTCATCCATTCCACTTTCTAGGCTGCTGCAGCATTTTTAACCATGGTTATTGAAACAGGGTCCAGCATTTGACTTGATAAGGTGCTGGCAGGCTCCTAATTAAACCTCAGGCTTTGAGAGCAGCAGGCAGTGGCTGTGCTCAGGGATGCTGAGAAGCTCTGTACTGAGCAGCATCCTTCAGAGGGAGACCACTGGATTGGGGTCCACAGCCAGTGCAGGTCGATGGTATCAGAGCAGTTCTGGTCAAACACCCTCTGATTAAAAACARCCTCAGCTACACAATTGAGAAGTCAATATATTGTGATCTGAAGTACACTTCTGAGAGGTTTTTGAAGGTTCATAAACAAAATAAAATAACAGTAACAAAACCCCCCAACAGTTCAGCTGAAATCTTTTCCTGCTGAATACTTTAATCTTCAAAAACATTCCTGCAGACTTCAGAGAGGATTTTAGTGCTATCAAGCTGTTTGGGCCTTATTTCTCACATCTCTTCCTACYAGGGATGAGAACAGCTGAGGTGTGCAGGACAGTGACATCAATTTGAACAGAAATGGGTAATAAGGAGTTAGTGCACTTCTTGTGAGGGATTTCAGCTTTCAGGCTRTGATGTGAGGGATCTGAATGGCACCAACACCAATTTCAGCCTTTGCTTGGCCTGCTCAGCCCCCACCTGCTTGTGTGGCCTCACAAATTGCAGAGCATCCCCTCGAAGCAAGTGCTGACCTAAAGTCAGCTTCTGGTGRGAGCCAGCTGAGCCAGCTGTGCAGGTATCTGGTGTGAAGGTGCTGACATTGCCATCAGATTGGGAGGAAAGCAGATCCAGATATCCTACACTGGCCCTTTGTCCTGTGCAGCCTGTGACTTGTGTGGGGAAGGGAAGACAGTTCCCAAATCTCTGTAGACTTGGCATTTGTGAATGTAGCTCATTAGCACCCAYAGTTTAAAGGGTTTTGTGTTTTTGTGTGGTACCACCTGCAAAGATCTGAAGCAGATCTTTCTTTCATGGTCCTGTGAGTCAGTGCAGAGCCTGAAATAATTTCAGCCTCTGAAATATACGTCCTCTGATGTCTGTATTCATAAGCTACAGTCTCTTACAGCCATGTGGGAAAAGCTTTGTAAGAGTCTAGATTAGCTACTTACTTTTTTATGCTGCTAAAGAGGTCCCTGTAATGGGTATTTCGGGAGAAAATGGAGCACTTTTTCCTAATTTGTTTAACCACTGAAAGCAGTGGAGGAGCAGATCCCTCACCACTGTGGATAGATCAACCTGTGAGCAGCCACGCCAGTCCACACAAGCTGAGGGTAGAGCCYGGCCTGTTCTGAATATTATCTCTGTTGATTTGTATGGTCTTTTGCTCATTTGGAGCTTTAATTGTATGTGTTTGACAAAACCAGAAAGGGAGTGAGGTTTATTATTGTTTTGATACAGTCTCTAAAGGGAAGCTTTTTATTAGCATTTTAATACRGCCCTTTGTAAACACCCAGCAAAGWAAAGTGCTGAGTCCGGTCCTTATGCTGGTGAAGCCACAGAGTTTTCTTTGGCTTCAGTAGGAGCTGGACTGGATTCAGTGTTCGTGCTAAACTCCAGCATTACCAATAATGAGTTCATGTGTTTTATATATTGATGCTTTTTGCTGAACGGTGCATCGGCTTTTTATGATTTGGTGAAATATAAAAATAATTTATTTGAAAAGTCGGTGTTTCTGTGCTTGCTCTTTGAGGGTGAATTTAAATTGTTACAATGTAAGATTAAAAAAAAACAGTTCTCAAAGTCAGTGGTGGTGTCTTTGTGCTCATTCCCCAGCCTCTCCATGCCACAATTTGTATAATTTGTATAGTCAAGGGTTGCCCCACCATCCTCAGCTGCCTGAGCTCTTTTGGTACCATATTCCAGCAGTTCACCCTAATCCACTGGGGACAAGGAGAAAATGGTCCTGTGTCACCATGCAGCTGAAAGCCTGTTTGTTACCAAATGCTGCACGGACAGGCTGATTTCTAAATGCCAACTGGTTAATTTTCTGCATGTAGCATCAGTCTTTCTCTTCAGAGGTGGGCCCAAAGGTTCCCAACAGCTGTCTTGGGACAAGGAGTTAATAAGAAACAAGTCCACATTATTATCTTAGAGGTTCCTGAGCTCTTCCTTGAGGGCAGTGGGTAACATCCTTTTTATAGTCACAAACTGCCAGCTCTTCTGCTTGCTTCTAAGTGGCAAAAGGCAGAAATGACAATTACAATTGCTGCTCTGGGCTCATTTCTAGGGGCTCATTTCCAGACTATCAGTGTTGGAGAGATGAAGGGAGGCAGGGGGACTTGAAGCATCTTTGGGGCTGCCTTTTACCAGTGCTAATGCTGAGGGCATCAAAAGGTTAATGCAAAAGCATCCAGTGTCACCTCGCTATGTCCTTTTGTATCTGCTCTAATCCTGTGGGTATGGATACGCCTGCTGCTGCAATCAGGTGCTGTTGATGTGCCTGARGAGGGTGTTGGCAGCTGCCCTCCATCCGTTCACACTGCAGGAATGTCCTGAACACTGTCAAAGCAACACTAACCCTTCTGCTGTTATATTAGAGTATATATTAGTTATATACTCTGCAAAAGGGATTTTAAGCAGCACTTCTGCCCTTAGGCCCTGTCATTGCTCCAYTGTCATGCACAGACCTTCTACTCCTCCCAGCCCTTTGTCTCCTGCCGCCCCAGACCCTGCTCCTGGGAATCCCTCCTACCCACTGTCTGCTTCAAAAACTGCTGCAAGGCTCCTGTCCTACATCACTCCCTCTTTCAATTCTTTATATCTAAAATATGACCATTTCCAAGATGGATTAAATAATTGCCCWGAGCTGTTTGTCTGCAGGATTTTTGATTTCTGAAGCTATCCACCAAACTGGCACCAGCATGAATTCAAGTGAGCACCTCCACTGTTTACAATAAATTATGTAATCTGTCTCCTTTTTAGCTCTATTGAGAAATTCTCAGGTGTTGTACTGAAGGGAAATATTACTCAGCATGGCCTGCAAGAAGGTTATTACTCAACACATGATTTTATGTAACTTTAGAGCTCCAAACTCACAAAGGTGTTACACCCATCAAAACACCACTGAACAAGAATAAKGAGAAATCCCATCCAGCTCACAGTGGTGAGGATAAAGCTGTGATGGCTAAAGAACAGAATGAAGCTGCAGAAAGGGAAAAGGGGCTGTGTGTGTTCAAGCAGGATGGATGAATGGAAAAAGAGCTTCTGTTTGAGGAGATAAAACAGGTAATCCCACAGTGAAGTTGTGCAGCAGTAAAGAAATGCATGCCCAGGAGCTGGAATTTTTTCTCCTATTCCCAGTCATGTTACCGACCTACTTCGTTCACTCCCACATGCAATGGCTTTCTTAGCATCAGTTTCATCACCTACAAAATGCCACAGGTCRGCCAGGAATGCCTTTTAGTTTATATTTATTTCAAGCCTTCTGCTTTGAGGCAAATTTAATCTGGCTTTCTGCAGCCTGCCAAGTGTCTGACTGATCACAGTAAACAATCCTGACCCAGGAGACCTTGTAAAGCCATGGTGAGACCTCAACAGATAACTCAAGTGCTGCCTTTTCCCATGCCCAAAACCATCCCAAACAGAGCTAACACAAAGGCCAAGAATAGCCGTTCYTCTGCTAAATATCCCTGACAGCCCAGATGTGATAGCAGTTCTCACTCACACCAGTAAAGCTGGGCCCCAGCAAAAGGAACATGGACATTTTCCATTTAAAGCAGGCTCAGTGGAAGGGTGGTCCTGTGTCCATCTCTGGGGGGGCTGTGCAGGAAAGTGAGCACACACAAGGCCTTCATACCACCTGCACATTTTCCCTCACAGTCCTGAGAGGAGTTCCTGTTTTACCTGAACCTTCAGCTTTTTCAGTGTTACCATAACCAGATTGCTGATATTCGGAAGGGTTCACTCCACTGCTTTTGCTCTTGAGGCTGCTCTTGTCAGCTCAGCCTTTGCATTTGTGCTGCACTGTGCCACGACTTGGAGCAAGGGGACTGTCCCTTCAAACAGTCTCCTCTCTGGAAGGGKCTGGTTGCTGCCTGCTGGGAGGGTGTGTCAGTCCAGAGCCTCAGAGGAACACCACTGATTCGCCAAAGAGCATCAACATGGACATGAAGATCATAAACTTTAAAAGATGCAAACAGAAGTTGCAGTGAACCCCCCTTGCCTCCTGCAGGTGCCAATCTGAACCTTTTCACCAGACATTCACCACACACAGGTTTAAAACCTTTCTTCTTTATTACCTAGACAGCAGGGCTGAGACAGGGGAGAGRGGAGGGCAGCAGTGGTGGGATTTACCCTCTGAGCTGGGGTCCCTGAGTGGTTTGCACACAGACCCCTGAGCCAAACACTTCTCCTCAGCACTCTCTGCTCCCCAGACTGGAGCAGCCTCTGCTTCCCAGGCTGAACGTGTCCAGTGCAGTGCCTGCAGCTTTGACAGCTTAGGAGGAGCTTGAGAACAGCCACTGAAGGCATTTCTTTCTGTCTGGGGCTGCAATTTTTCTAACTTGTTCTCTCAAGTTTACTGCCCACTCTCCTCTTGAGAGAAGGTTGCACGTTGTGTTTCTGTTTATCCTTTGTTAAAGTCCTTGGGCTGTTTGGGAGAAGGTTGGGGCAGATGTACGGCCTTCTTTTAAAAAAATAACTAAAAATAGAGCACCATTTTTCCTTTTGGATGGATGCAATGGCAGGGGAATTCAAGCCAAGGTCTTGCAAACATCTCTTCATCTTCTCTGTAGTGGGTTTCCCCCCCCC
>NW_026623289.1:214388-229860 GCF_030028575.1 Malurus melanocephalus
CCCCCCTTTTTCTTTTCCTTTTACTTCAGCTCTTACGGGTTCTGATATCAATCTTACCATACAAAATAACCCCAAGCACACATCAGATGCTACCTGAGCAGAATCTAAGGTCTAAAAAGCTGGTTGTGCTGGTTCTTTGAAGCTCATGAACTGCAGTCATTTGTTCCACTTCTCAGATACCCAGAGCACCGTTTCACATGATTTTTTTCAGAGAAATACATGGTGTATGATGGGACAATGGMGTGATAAAGGTGTTTTGCATCCCTTCAGAAACAGTCCATATTACCATGATATAAGGCCTTGAACACCCAGTCATAACCTCTGTCTGAATACAAGCACTATCATAAATCTTGTGTGTCAGCTTGTGGGGTTTATGTTCTGAATCAGACCCAGGAGATTAAACTACTGATTTGATGATTAACCTGGGTTTCAATGCTGCTGCTTATTGTGTTAGGCAAATAAACTATTTTCTGTTAAAATGAGTTTCTGTGATCTTTTTCACACCTGGGAGTGAAGTGAAGCATTAAGAAACAGCTTTTGCCCATGAAGGAAAAAAAATCATGAAGGGAAACAAGAAAGCCATTTGCTGAGGTTTCACTAATAATCATTTCAGGTGTATAAATATAGCAGCTTTCCAAGCCTTTGGCCACCAGAGCAGTGTCTGTGCAATAGCTCAGCTTTATTTTAACTTTTGCAGAATAGCTCTTGGGAGACTTGAGCAGAAAGATAGTTTGGTRTCTAAAGCCTTGACCTGAGACTCACGAGGGTTTTCATCAGAGCTTTCTGCTGCCTGCCCAGATCAATGTATTTCTCCCTAATTCTGCTCCTCATATCAGCAGGAGGACAAAATCCAGATACTTGTTTGCTGCTCAGGGTGATGGAGCATGAGTTTGGTGGGACGTCAAGGCATTAGCATGAATGTTCATTGACGTGAAAAAAAAACCAGAAAAAACGACCAAGAAGGAAAAAGGAAAACAAATGTTTGCTGGGGGGTGCCCAGTAGGGGTGATTTTCTTGCTCTTTGAGGTGGCTGCTCATRTGTTCCTTGCAGTGGCTGCAGTGGACTGGGAGCTTTGCACTGATGTTTYTGAGCAGTGTCAGGCTGCAGGACGCTGCTATTGCCTCATGAACCAAGTCCAGCATCTCTGAGCAACGTGCCGTATATGAAGAAAGACGATAACAAGTCGGGATTGAAATTCCTCCAGGACTTTGACATCTTGCTTCATGCTGGTGTAGTAGAGACTCACAGCCAGGATCAGCACTGCACAAAATGAGAGCCACAGGAGCACAGGCAATCCAGATGATGACCTGTCATCTGCTCAACGGTGATGAAGAGAGAGAAGGAGAAAGCAGCATTATTATAGTGTCATCTTAAACACTTCCCAAATTTGATCTTCTGCTGATGCCTTTGTCCCAGTTTTCTGGGAACAGCAGGGTACACAGGGCTCTGGTGGTGAGCACTTCYGTAGGCATCAGTTAAGTGATAGTGAGTCACACTTCCTGATGGAGGGTGGTGAGTATAAAAGATATCATCTAATGGAGCATTTAAAGAGTTTAATTATATACAATAAGAACAGGATTAGCATAGCTAATGCATGATCTCAACTTCCCCTACAGCAATTATTTTTTATACCTTTACCCTGAATGTTAAGTTGAATACTGGGAGAACATGAAGCTACTTGRTCTAATTGTTTAATGTTCACAAATGCTCCATGAAAGAGAGGTGCTATAGATTTCTGTCCTTTCCCCTGATCACTCAGCTTATTTGGGACTCCTGCTAGCTATGGAAAGAACCTAAACATGGCTCCATTGATCAAGAGGCATGTTCAGAAAGCTCTGTAAGTTTTAACCACTCTCTGAGTGCTACATGTGCTTATTACACCAGAATATCCTCTGCATTTGCTTTTCGGCAGGAGGATGCTGCAAACATTTTTCTTGCCTTCAAAATATAGTTCAATATGTTTGAAGTGCCACAGGTCAGGCAGAGCACACGTGTGGAAAGCAGAGGGCTGCATCCAGCTTGCTGACAGCTCTGTCCAGCCCTTGCCTGAGTGTTTCCATCCCTGGGCCTCAGGGATCCAGCCTGATTCAGATCTGGTTGTTCTGTCAGTGCCATTGCACTGTTTCATAAAGCACTTCCAGTATTAAACATGCAGTGTAAAGCCAAATTCATGCCTGAATGAAACCCACAGTGTGCAGCTATTTTCCTGCCATATGCACAYAATCAATAAGGAGATAAAAATGTGGAGTGTATTATTATGGGTAAAGGGCCAACATTAGCTGTAACATATTTAAATTAGCTTCCACTCYGAGCCCTGGAATACACACCAGTCAATTAAACTGTCATACAGATGTACAGAGAGGAAGGTARAAGTCATAAAACCAAGCCAGAAACACATAATAATGTATCAAAAAGTGTATGGGGAAAAGGTAAAATGTTAATAGGCAGTCATTTTATAGCTAACCAGAAACCAAATCAATGTCCCATAATGGATCTGAGTGAATTATTTGCAGCAAGTAATTTATTCATTTGAATTTAGCCCTTCTTTCTGTTTGCAAATTATCCATGTGCAGACTTCAGATTTTATAAATTTGTTTATTTGGCATTATTCTAGGAATGGTTGATAAGAAGGTGTTTAGTCAGGGAATTGCTCACCACTTTCTGCTTTTGCAGAGATTTGTGAGCTGGGAGTTGGTGTTTCCCTTGTGAGATTTCCCACACCACAGGCTACAGCCCTGGACTGGGTGCCCACCTGCCTTTCCCAGCATGGGTCTTGGCTGATGGTCACACAAGGGAACAGAGAAACCTTCCTGTGGAAGCTGAACAGCTTTTCACATCAACCCTTTCATATGAAATGCTTGTAACCTGTTTCAGCCTTCCATGTTAAATTTTTGGGTGATCTCAAATGTAAAACTGGGCTTTCCTTATATTCAATCAATTAGGAAATATGTTCAAGCCATGAGCAGAAGAAAAATAAAGTGGAAGAATAATTCCACCTGCAAAATAGTGATGAGCTAAGCTCACAACGCCATCACTATGGTTATGTGCTGAAATTTATGTTTGCTTTTCTAGATTACAATTAGAAATTCAATGCTTAAATTTGTTTCTTAAATTGCTYGCTGGWAAAGCACACTCAGCCACAGACGTGCCCAGTCTCATGGTAGCTCATCTGAGAGAAGCACTGGACCTGGATGCAGGRGATTTTGTTTCAGTTCCTGCCTTGSATACACATTTCCACCGCCCCCTGAAGAATGTCTGAYCTTTGCTTTTACACCTGGCTCTTTTCTGGCTATAGCACCTTGTTTCTAGCACAATAACTGCCCTTGCTGATGCTTCTACTGTAATAAACATACAGCCCCTCTTCCTGGACAATAGCAACAGCTGAGGGATATGGACACATCTGTCTGTTTTGGCCTCCCATCACATGGGTCTGTGTGTATATGTACATGTGTTTATGTGCCCCTCTTCCTTCACTGTACTGTCTACAGCAGGGGCTCAATGTCAGCCACAGCCTCTGGAAATGATCACCATCATCAGAACATACAGATACACACATTTGCTTGAGGGTCTGTGAGGCTGGTGGGGCTCAGAAAAAAAAAAACAAAAGAACAAAAAACCCCCATCCAGATTATTTTTTATTATTTCTACCCTGCTGTCAGCATATAAATGAATATGTCTCTTCCTCCCATACAAAACTCAGCAGGGAGAAYCATTGTTTTGCTTGGGGTGCTTTCCTTGCATATCTTAGTGAAAAACCTGTACCTATTTTATTGCCATAAAATATATTAATTATATTTAAATTAAAAATAGCTTCAGGGATTTAATTTTTGTTTCCACTATTCATCTYAGCAGACATCTTGTTTAAAATTGCACCAGACCTCATCAGCACCTCGCACTGCTTTTGCTKAGAAGAAAAAGCAACAACCACTGACAGCACAGAACGCTGTGTGTACACAAGGGTGTGTTTGCACAGTGCATCCCACCAGCTGCAAAAGCAAACTCAGGTTAACGCTGTGGATGGCTCACAGTTGTAATGTGAAAAATTCAACTTACCCACTACGTAGTCACAGCAGGAAATGACTAGAAAACAGAATGAAAATGTTCTTACATGCCTGGAAAGGTCTCTTGGCAGCAGGAGAGCAAGAAAGCCAGAACCAAGCAGTGCCTCTGAAATTGCCTGTCACCTTAGAGATGCTGAGCAACCTCTTACATCACTTTTGGCTCTGGGTGAAGACCTGTCCACTCCATGCAAACATGCAGATGCAGGTGCACTTCATGAAAATGAGGAAAAGTTATTGGATGGAGAATTGAGAGGCAGGATTACTGCATTTGCAGTGAGGTCAGGAAACARCTCTGCTAAAAACAGTCCCCATTCCACAGAGTTCCTAGAAAGGAAAGGATCTAAACCAGCAGGCTGAAAGAATGACAATTAAGAAAGCACTGTCAGACTAACTTTTATCAACAATATCCCGAAAATGCGTCTGCCTGGCAGCCAGGGCCCAGACACAATCCAGGATGAAAAGTCCACAGAATGGAAAAATTTCAGTGGTGCCAGAAAGCTTCATCTTACCAGCCTTAATGTTAATAATCTTGTGTAGACAAACAGCAAATACTCTAAATCACAGACTGTTTGCAGAATACTGATTRTGGGCTGGAACCTTTCTCTCATCTTCATGGAAAAGAGTCAGAGTCAGCTCCATCCTGGCAGCTCCMTGCAAGAGCTCCAGCATGGCTTTGCTGAAGTCAGAGCCACAGGCTGGACTGGCTGCAGGATTACCAGTGCTGGTGTGGGACATGGACTCTGGCATGAGCCAGAGGGAGTTATTAACTCCCATCAAAATCSTGCTCTGAGCAGTCAGATGAGCCTTGAGGAATTTAGGGCTGACTCACTGAGCCTTTCCAGGAGTTCAGTTTTGATGGGAAAAAGCCCAGGCCATGTCAACAAGCTTTTCAAGAAACAGCTTCCCCCTCCTGCATCAGGAGGCATCCCAATGTATTGCCAATCCAATGAGAGTTCTGTTTACAGACACATTTGCCAGGCCTTATTTTCAGTAGCTGCAGCAGTCCAAACTGCTGATATTGAAATTTCACCATTCTGTCAATGTGTTTTTACTAACTGGTGCATCACACCCACACAATTTTAGTTCTCTACCAATAAATAGAATTTTCTTGACTGGGTCAGTTTGGGAAAGTCAGAAGGTAACACAGATTCTAATCTGGTATTACATATGGCACATGCAGAAGTGCAAACTGGATCCTTGTGCCAGACCTCTGCTGAAGGTGACCTACCTGCAATATTTTGGCTCACGAATGAAAAGGCCAGTGTTTTTTCAGCTGTGACAGTCCTTGGGTGCCTTCGTTGGCAGAAGTTATTTCATCCTGGCTGCCAGGCTCAGATTTCTGCTATTGTATTCTGTGGCATCCTAGCTACCCACAGTGACATAATTATTTTTAAATTTGGTCTGAGTGGAAACGTTGTTCTTGGGGAGCTCTGGGGCTCAGCCTGTGGTCTACAGTGATCCCTGTGGGGCTGACTGGGAAGGTCACAGTGACAACAGCTGAGGGTGGTGCAGGAGCCTGTCTCCTCCCAGAGCAGGCAGGCAAATGGACCAGATGCAGTTCTGCAGAGCACAGAGCAAAAAATATCCACCCTCTGCTCCATGCTGAGCTGAAAATCACAAACCACGTTATCAGAGGGGGAAGCTGATGTGGACAGACAGAGTGGATGTTAAAAGCTAGAAAGGTCATGCCAAAATTGCCGGTAACTTGAGCCTACCATGTTCAATGACTTCTTCTGGCTCACGAAATCGRACCCTTCTCTCTGCTTTCCGCTTTTCCCCCACAGCTTGGTCCACAGGTGGCCTTTTCCTCAGTATGGAAGGAGGATAGCTACARTCATCTGTCTAAAGATTTGATGAAAACACAAAACATGTGGCCATTCAACGAGAGTTAATGTATTTGGGTGCTCTGAGCTTTGGTGGATGGGTTACCATGTCCCTTGAAGGATATGTAACACATGTGCTTGGACATAGTCCCACCATGTAATATTTACAACAAGACAATAGGGATATTTCTACATTGCCATGGATCTGCAGTGTTCTGAAGCTGTATTCTCAGGGAAAAGGAGAGTTAAAGCAATGGACAGCAAAGTGTTCAGAAAGMATTTCTCTAAATTGTAGCAAATGTTTGCTGAAGGTGGCTGCTCAACAGCCTTGGGCTAGAGGCACATAAATGTGATATGAAATACATGAACCGTATCATTTGGAGCACCTCTGAAATGTTCTGATCTAAGCAGTTCTGTTCAGAATGCAGTGCTGGGACAACAACTGGGACTGTGCTGCTGACTTGGGTTTGGACACTCTCCTGATGGGGACAAGATGGTAATTTATTTGCACTTCGATATCACAGCCATGCTGTTGCTCTGTTTTTTGCTTGGAAACCACATTTAGTCTTTGACAGCAGAATCACAATGCTGTGGATTCTTTGAAATTGCAAGAGACTGAGCTGCARTAACAGTAATAAGTCACTGTTCTGCATAGGAATGCTCCCATGGTCGACTGCCCAAAGTGAAYCCAAAGCATCTTGGTTCAGAGACACCCACTATCCTCTGGAAGTGCAGAGCAGATGTCAAATTTTCTACTTTTCAAAGATCTGAGTGAAGGATAGAGATTCTTCCCATTTTGATTCTTCACATTTTATTTTTAGGATTGAAGTAATCTTCTCTAGCCCTTTCTCCCTCTTCCCTTTGTTCCTCTGCTATGGAAAGATCTTATTTCTTCTGGTCACTGTTCCTGCCCTTTTATTCCTCATTGCTTATTTTCCCACTCAGTGATTGCCTTTTCCTTACTCCAATTTTTCTCCTTGCTTTGATCTTTCTACTCCTCAATTATCTACTTTTGTCCCTTTTTAGACCCAAATACCCTTGCTTTGCCTTGCCTTTTCTCTTTGGATGCTTTCCCACATGTTTCACACATCCACTCCTGGGACTGGAGAAGCAGGATTAATTCCCATTAACTACARTCTGGGGGTGCCAGACCCCAGAGGAAAGGGGATAAATAAGTTTTCTTATTCATCACATTCTGGATAATCCCAGAAAGGCATATTACATAGGCAGCAGAAACTACCATGGGGTGGGGAATGCCTTCAGCTTTGATTCCTTCTCCTGAGAGATTCGTAAAACCAATCTCATCACTGATAAGGATGCTGTCTCTGATCTTGGGGTCACACCACCTCTGTCTCATGGATGTGAACACTGTGTGTTGGAGGTCTGTGTTTTTCATTCAGCAGCTAAGAACCTGGAAGCCCCATTCAGGGTGGGGGAAACCTGAATTTAACTCCTTTCCAAGCTCAAGGAAACACAAAGCCACATCTTTTACATACACACCCTCATCATTGGAGCTATGGTGTGTACACAGAGCAGGGAATCTCAGTCTCTGCCATTGAAGCTGTCTTGTTTGGCCTTGAATAATTAAATATTCATTGAGCTAAAGAAGGAAAGAATGACTTTACAGCCTGGTGTTTGGGTGCTCCCTTGGGGGTGGCAGAAGTCTGCCCCTATCCTTGCTCCAATGAATACTTAATGTGTAATGCTTAAATATTCATTGGGGCGGTCACTGGGAACAGGGTCTCTCATCTGCCAGGTGAGTACCCCAATCACTCTGTGACAGACACACACACACACTTACATAATGAATATTTGATTAATCTCTGTAAAATGAAACAGGTTTAGGGAGACACAGCCTAGCTCAGGCTAGAGGTGGTTGTAACTTTCATTGTGAGGGCTTCTCCTGTGGCACAAAYGGAACCTTAGAGCTGAAGGGATTTAAAACTCCAAATGCAGCTGTTGTCCATGTGAGCTTTTCCAAATATGTAGCAGTGACATCACATCAGAAGACAAAAATGCTAAACAGCTCACTGGGTGGATAGCACCTAGACAAGGAAACCCTTAAAAAGGAAGTGATTTTTACGATATTTACCAGACTTGAATAACTTACAGAGATCAAAGCTACAGTGTCAGCACAAACAAAGCACTCTGCACTCAGACTGGTATTGTGACAAGAGCTGGAAACCTACCAAAGTGATAGCTTGGAAATGGTATGWCCCTAAAAACAACCCATTTGAGCACAGGGACTCCATCTCCCATCAGAAGATCACTTACCGGTGGCTCCTCAGCACTATGACCAGAAAGTGAGGCTGGGCATATCTGGGACATGTACTCTGGATGCCAACATGGAGCCTCCCACGTGAAGCTTTGGATGGAAAGCCTCTTGCCCAGGAAAAGGAGAAGGACCAGGGAAAAGCTGTGTCCAGAGCCTCCTCCGCAGCGAGGACGGAGCCGGCGCCGCGCGGTGGGAGCGGCAAGGGAGCACAGAGGAGTGGAAAGAAGAGTTTCTGCATTTCATACCAGGGCTGGCGTGGGAAGGGTGACGCTACACGAGATGCACTCAGGAGCCAAAAATAGCACATAGTGATAATAMTGATTGTGCAGCTGGAAGCAAGGCTTTTTTGGCAGCAGGGAATGGGCCTGAATGGAGCAAGTCACAGATGAACACCTACGGATTTATTTTGCACGAATGTGAAGTTGGGGGTGGTTTTTCAAAAATAATAATTGCTGCATTTCTGTGATCATGCTGGTTTCCTTTCCARAATCCATTCCCAATCACAGAAATACTGCAAGTGGGATTTCTTTTAATCCTTCTTCCATTCAAAATATGTGGGTAAAGCCATTATATAAATATAGAGGAATGACAGATATCTCCCTCCAGAACAGTTATGGCCTCACTTTATATGTTTTACAAATTAAGTCCATTATTATAGTAATAAAGTGGGATTTAAACATTTGACATTTCTACTGATATTATAAGATTATTGATAGAAAGAGAGGTGATTTACTGTTCAAGAGGCTTTAAAAGCCCCTTGTCAGATGCTGAAGACTGAGCATCATCAAATGTACAATTTTTAGTCAGAAATATCTGCCACAACTGCTGAAATATCCAGGTTTACTGTCCCTGCAAGCACAAATCTGTGCTTTTTTTTMTTTGTTCTTTTCCTGGAGCTATTTATTTACTGCACCATGGATGGATTCTCCATGGYATGCTCAGACTGGCCCTTGTTCTGCAGTGCAGGGAGCATTGCAAGATGCTCTYACTGGCACTGGGAAGCAGAGGGCACAGCTGCTCCATGGGCTTCTCTGCTTTGACCTTCCTTCCAGGGATGTGGGGAATGGGTGAGCAGATGGAAAGGGTTGGGATCCTTCCCCAGAAGAAATGGGGCTGGAGCAGCAGAGGAGGCTTTGTGGCTGATGTGGGATCAGCAGACCCCTCAAGACTTGCTGCCCTCCTGCAGCCCAGCCTCTGCATGGGTCTGCTGTCCTCAAGCCTGCCCTTAGTGACATATCCATGTGGGGAGGAAGAGATTTTGCTGCTCCAGGGCTCTCAAAGCACTGAATGCACCAAAGCCCCCTGGAGAGAGTTAACTTACCTTCTCTTTCCTGTGCATTGGGGTGATGGAGGGCTTTTCCTCATACTGAAACCAGCTCACAGCTGCAGACCTTGTGAAATGCTCTCAAAATTCCTTCTCTGGAGTGTTCTGCAAGTGAAGTTATTTCTGAATTTCTAGGATGGCTTTTGGTGGGGAAAAGACATTCTTCAAAATTTTGTTCATAATAAATCCTAGACAGAAAGAAGGCAAAACCTGTCAAACCATAGCCCTTGACTTCTCTGGCTCCTTCTTCCTCCTACTGTGATAATTACTTACTAATAATTAATGTGAGAAGGATTTTKCCTGCCTGTTTTGGCCAGCAAAACTGTTGGAGGTGGGAAGAGGGAAATCAAATTCTAGTCCTCATCTAGCTTTGATTTCCTCTATGGAAATTGTCTCATTTATTTTCACTTTTGTCACCCAGCAAGGCATGTAAGAGGGTGTTGGGCAGCCTCTCACTCCTGCAGAGCATGGCAATGAGTTTGTCAGCTTTTAGAACTGAACAAAAAAGATTGTTCSCCTCTTTTTCCCTGAATCTGGATTTGTTTAAAGAAAGGTCTCACAGTTTTCCACGTAATTGGTCAAAGATTTTAATTTTAGTAATTTCTCAGAAAAAAAAAAATCCCAGCAGAAGTTGATGGGATTTGTTGTTTTCAAGAAATGGACATATGGAGACAACATTTATAACTTCTGATGCCAGAAACCATTTCTTTTCAGTTCTAGATTCCCCTAAAATGTAGACAAATTTTTGTTCATTTGTTTGAAAAATGATTGGGTAACTTATAAATGTTTTCATGAAAGATTGCTATTTAAATGCCAGGAATGATAATTTCATAGTGACATTCTCACTTTTATCTCAAGATGTGTTAATTATATTGATAGTAATGGTTGTAAATGCTTGAATAATTAGTAGTTACCTGGGCACTCCAGTGGATAAAGATGTCAGGAGTTCAAATCTCATAACAGGGACAGCTCCATTTTTACTGAGTTCTTTTGATTGTGGTTTAACAACCTAAAATTGKATATATGTTAGGAATAAAACACAGCTTAATGCTTAAAGTAAAAGAATCCAGGAAAATAACTTCTCTAGCCTCTGAAATCACTGGTAATAAATAATAGTTACAATAGTGGGATGATTTCTGCRTTAGAAGCTGGAAGAATTTTCTTTAATATTGCCCTTCTTTTTGAAGTAATTTTTCATCTAAGCTTTGATCTTATTTCATGCAACATATGTCAGAAACAAAGCTGAACAAATAATTCATAAATGAATTATTTAGCTTGTGAGTGTCACCTCCATTTTTTTCAGCTAATTGTTCACAAATAGATAGTGACTTTTGTGGATGTATTCATTATTCAGATTTATTCAGTGGATAATTGCTGGGAGTAATTCTTTGTCTGTAGATTGCTTGGAAGCATTTTGTTGTGAACATTTAATAGTAAAAATCTATCCAGGCTTTCAATACAAGACAAACTAAAATTATCTATAATACTGATGTAGTCCTTAAACATGAACAACATACTGCAGTTTTAAAGAGCAACACCAATATTTTCATCAAGAATTCCACTACTTCCCAAGGTACATGGAGGGAAAGCAAAAACATTTTAACTCTCAGTGTAACACTGACATTGAATGGTGCACATTGTATATGCAAATAAGTTTTTACAAGAGAGGGGCTGCTTAAGTGTTTGCTCAGCAGAAAAACAAAACAAGCCTGAACAAAATGTGATTGACTTCCCAGAGAATAAATAYGAACAGTCCACACAAAGGAATTAACTGCACAGCCAGTATTTTTTCTGCAATACCCCAGTGGAAGATGTCTAGGAAATAAACATAACATGATAAAACAATTTTACACTCAGAGGATAGCCGTGTAACCATATGAACTCTTTTTCCATTTCCTTCTGCAGGAATAAATATTTTAGACAAGCAAAGTACTTTGTAAATGATGCCTTTGTGGGGATTTGTCTGGCCTGGTTCAATTATTCTGAAACCTAGCAATTTTCTCATATCATTGAATCTGCTTTTATTGCAAATAGGGTCATAGAAATAGTCACTCATTGCAATAATGGACTTCGTTTATCTTAACTATTAACACTTCCAGTAGGTTTACACACACGTATATATTCAATATTTATGGATATGCACAGTGCATATATATTAATAATGAAGTAACTTTATCTGCAACAATCTGAAAACAAAATCACGTAATACCATACAGTGCGGGGTGCACTGGTAACWGGAAGCAGCATATCAGGATAACAGAACAGAAAAGGAATAAATAAATTAGAGGGGACTCATCCATATCTTCCTCAACCTCCAGRGTGTCAATTGAGCCTTTGTTCAATATTCCACCTTTCGCGGTTCTGTGTACTCTTGATTAATAATTTAGAGATGCACCTTTTGGAAGCAGGGTAAGTTTTGTGTTTGCCAAGAGTGATTTTCCACTTGTCAGGGAGTACATCAGGAAATAAAACAGCAAATTGCCCCACAGAGTATAATTAGCTGTTGCCTCCTTCCTTTTTCTGCCTCTGGAGAAACAGATTTACTGCTGAAAGTTGTGGAACACCCAGGAGATGTCATACAACCCCATTTCTACTCCTCAGCCTTCTGGTAAAGAAAGCACTGTGTAAATCCCAGCTTCAAGACAAAAATCAGCTCTTTGGACTGCATGTTTCCATTCTACATCCAGGAGGGTCATGATTAATCTGTKGTCTGGTTTTCACTYCATAAGGTRGCATTTTGGGGATTTGGGGAAAAAGATCAACAACAAAGCATAAYAGAAACAGGGCATTGAATGGGAAGATGGAGTGGAGACAGCCAGGATGAAAGCAATCACTTTTCCTTCCTGTATATCTGTTAGTCCCTGTAATGCCCACAGAGCTGTGTATGCAGGTGCATTTTTCCTYAAGAAAGGACGGTTGTGGTTGGTGCAAAGTGCAGCATCCACAGTCCCTGTGATGCTCCATGAAGGATTATCCCCCAGGATTATCCTCCCACTGGGTCCTCTTTGCCCTTTTGCTGTTGCTACCCTGTGCTGGAAGTTTTCATGATCACACAGATCTGCAAGTACCCCTTTGATGCAGGTAGGCAGACCTGGGACATTCATCCAGGACCYGTGGGCCTGGATTGCCAACCTTTGTAAAAATTAGATTTGGGGTGATATTATTGTGTGTGGCCACTTAATCCATCACAACAGAACTCACTCCTGAAGGCAGAGCCATGGCTATTCTTTCAGATGTAGAATCACAGAATAGTTCARGATGGAGAAGACCTTTAAAGTCAGTGAGTCCAACTGTTAACTGCCAAGGCCACCACTAAGTCACGTCCCCAGGTGCCACATCTAAACACCTTTTGAACACCYCCAGGGACGGTGACTCCTTCCCTGGGCAGTCTGTTCCAGTGCTTCACAAGCCTTTTGGTGAAGAAACTTTTCCTTATATCCAATCTAAACYTCCCCTAGTGCAATCTGAGGCCATTTCCTTACACTCTGTTTCTTGTTAATTGGGAGAAGGGGCCAACACCTCCCATCTCCAACCTTTTCTCAGGTAGTTGTAGGGAATGATATGGTTTCCCAAGCCTCATTTTTCCCAGTCTAAAGTGGAGCTCCTCAGTAGCTTCCTCAGCTACTCCTCATAACACTTGTGCTCCAGACCCTTCCCCAGCTCTGTTGCCCTTCTCTGGASTGGCTCCAKCCCCTCGATGTCTTTCTTGTAGTGAGGGGCCAAAACTGAACACAGGATTTAAGGTGCAGCCTCACCAGCACTGAGTATAGGAGGAGCATGTAGCTGTCAATCCMAGTGATGATCATCTTCCTGGAGCTGTGGCACCAGTTTAAAATCCACAGTGTGTACAGGTTTGTACTGGTTTTGAACTGGCTTTTTTTTTTATGGCAAAGATAGAAGCCCTGAGCAGAAGTGTTGTAGGGTTTTACATTACGGTGTGAACATCCCTGCTGCAGGGCACAGCAATCTCTGCTCTGCTTGGACTGACTGRAAATGATTTAATTCTGTTGAGGAATCTGGTCTCAATTCATCCCTGGTGTGAATCCATTGACTTATAAAAGGCACGGACCTGCCTCAATTTCTTAAAATTGCCTCTTTTTCATGTATCTTTCCGGGTAGATGTTACAAATAACCACAGAGGACTTGTGATGATATATAGTAAACAGAGAGAGAATTTCTGGCTGCTGAAATGAACTTTCTAAATAATTATAGAATGATTCCACATCCATTTCATAATTAGACTCCTGAGACTGCAGCCAAGCTATTATTTGTGATTCAACATGCATTTTTATTTTAGAAACGTCCCATAGCCATTAGGTTTATTCCACCTGAGGTTTATCTAATTTGTTTTGTTCATCCTGTGGCTGGGACCTTAAATGCAGGGCATGTATTGATCGAATAAGAGTTACCAGGTAACCAAATGCTAATATCTGCTGTTGGCTCACTGATTCCAAATCAGTCAGTCCTGATGATGTGGGATGTGGGAGATGGGCAGGTCTGGAGTGAGGTCATTCTGAGTCAGTTTTTGTCACACACTCATTGTATTTTGGGAGCAAAAAATAGTGGAACTGGTACCTCTGCCTAAAGGATTTGGGCTGCTGTTGATGGCAGAGCTGCCATCAGCCATGAGACAAATAAGAAGGAGAAACCCTCTGCCAGCTGGCATTAAAGAGAAAAGACATGCAAAAAAAAAAACCCTTAGAAATGGGGAAAGTGAATTATTTTCGGTTCTATTTTAGCAGTAATCACTCTGAGCTTGATGTTATGTTCATTGGGGTTTTCTGCTCACTTTACTGCATGAGCTTTGACCTGAGCAGAAATCCAGCTAGGATGACTTTAGCCTCAAAAGGAGATTAATGGTCTTGTCTAAATCCCAGGTACCAAAAGACTCCAATTGACTTCTGTGAGCCAYGGTCTCTCCTGAAAGGATTTTACAAACCTGGCAGCCATTAGTGCCAAACTGGCCCTGAGAGGGGTGGCAAATGGGACTGAAAGCAATGGGAAGGGAAGAAGCCAAGGGAATCACAAAGCACCTAGACACAGGCAACTAYATAACATGATTTGAGGGCACTGAAATAAAAGCTCTTGAGCTCCATTTGCAGTGTCACCTTGGAAGAGGATTAGATTAGCTTAATGACATGAAAGAAGAACAGAAAAATGGAGAAAAGAGCAGATTGAAGTGTAAYAAAAGCCCAAATGAGTAAAAAAATCATGAATTGGAAAGAGTTTGGATGGTGATATTGGGTGATAAAGATTATGAAAAGCAAGTGACAAATCCCTCTGTCCTTGGCAGACACTTTACATTAATGTTAAGYCTATTAATGATGATATTTGTTTTGCTAATTAGTTTGTAACTCTCTCTCCTCCACCTCTCCAAGCCCWGGAGACTGGTGATTTCACAGTAAAGCAAGTAGGTTTAACAAAGAGTAATTTGTACAATTTCCAAAACTGGCTGAGTGCTTCCGGAGCCAGTATTCAATTGTGTCTCAATTTAAGCTGAGGCAAGGAAAATAAGCAAGAGAAAATTCAGGCAGAACATCAAAGCACACTTGTTGGCATCAGGCTATATAGATAAGTCAGGTTGAAAGCCAGTTATGTTTTGCACAGGCAAGCTGAAGATTTAAGCTGTGCTTTCATTCCCAAGCTGAGCATCCTTTGGCATTCCTTCAGGAGATTTGGAGCATCCTGCTCACACCAAGACAATTTGTATCTTACGGTGAGATAGCTGAGAGCAGGGTGTGGTTTTAGAGTAGAGTGGGAAGCCAGGGTCCAGCTTTGATCCCAAACAGGTTTGAACCAGAACCTTCAAGTGCATTGCCCCTAGGCTGCTKCTTCTTCTTTGCTGCCTTCTAACAGCTCAGCTCTCTCTTGTTCTCACCCATTCTCTCCAACATTCTTATCAGAAATTTGGTCTGGAACCAGGAAACCTCTCAGCTTAAATTAATATGTTGGTGAGAATCATCTCTGCTTCAGCAAATGCTTTTTTTT
>NW_026623289.1:229868-280076 GCF_030028575.1 Malurus melanocephalus
TTTTTTTTTTTTTTTTTCCTGACGTGGAGCATTTTCATCAGCATGTTTTTCATCATCTCAAATGTATGAGCCTTTCAATCAGTCTCCTCAATGAAACAGTGGAAATTACTTTGCCTTTTCTTTTAAAGCCAGAGAAATGCAAAGGCAAGGAAGAAAGCTTCAYGGGACAGCTGTGGAGATGCTGCAATAATAGTTCTGAAGGGGGGAGCATGGAAGCAGAGCTCTTGGTCTGTTATGGGATTCTGGCCCTTGGACTGTTTCCTGATAAAGACAAAACTTTTGGGTACAGAGAACCAGTTCAGAATCTTGCATTCCCTCTTTCATGAGTTAAACCCACTCTCATAAGCTTTTCTGGGAGAAGTATTGAGACTGGAATGTTTTTGTACTTCCTCCCTGGTGTTAGCATTTCTCCCCATGTATTGGAAATTTGGGAAAATATTAGATCCTTTTTGGAGCAGACTGAGCCAAAAGGCTCTTTGCAGCTCTAAAGTGAAGATGATGAAAAAGCAACACCACCACTCCTTCCCAAAAGTTCTCTCCTGCCCCTGTGACCCCTCTGAGGCTGCWGACCAGAAACACCTTTTCCTGACTCTCCTGCTTTTGGCAAGCTTTGTCCCTTGCTGCRTGGATAATGCCAGAACTGGGAAATAGTGTCATCTTCTTCGATGGTGTATTTGACAGTCCACATCAAAATGTTATCAGCAAGGGATGCTCCAGGAGCTCTCGTGCCTTTCAGGAGGATCCAGTGTGAGACAGCATCAATGTCAGGAATGTAGATTAAGAAGTGCCAAGTCAATCAAAGTTTGTGAGTTTGCTCTCTTCTGTGCTCCCCATTGTCATTTCAGAAAGAACACCTTCAGCTCCTTTGCCTTTGCAAAATACAAATCAAATAACTGCAAGGCAGCAAAATGGCACTTTGTCCTTTTTAAAAGATTTTTAATTTTTATTTCCTGGGAATATGAAACATAAAAAACACAGAGGAGGAAAAAGAAAGGGAGTTTGGAAAATCTGGAGCAGGTGGCACTGGTAGCTGTCACCTTTYCTTGTCACTTCAGAGCTAGAATTTGGGGCAGCATGTGTGGTGGAAATGGGCTGGCACTGGAGAGGAGAAGTTAGAGCTCCAGTGTACCAAACACCTCTCAGATCTCCAAGATATATAATTATCTCATTACAAAACCAAGGCTGAAGGTATCTTGAGAATGAATTCTCCCAACTCTTGGCACTACCCCACAGTTCATGCAGTGGTAGCTCTGGCCTCCCTGTCTGAAATTTTTGCTTTATTTGCTCTCTTAAAAGCAAAGTACCCACTCCAGGATAAAGATATAGAACTTTGTAAATTCAGGTATTTGTCAAAATCTCCTAAGGCRAAACATTCCTGTCTGAATAATGACCCCTTCACTCCAGGTGCTTTATCTGAGCAAAATAGAGTTTAATTCCTGGGTTTGGGAATGCCATTAGGAAGGGAACATGGAGCTTTCTTGATTCACACTGTGTTAGGCAGATCATGTGTCCTTTCGGGAGGTAAAATGGATTGTTTGGGATTTGAAATGTTGTTAATCTTGTTTTCAGCATTCATGAAAAAAATGGGCTCTAGGGGAACCGATTATCATACTGCTTTTATACTCAGTTCTAAAAAGTCTGATCAGATATTTTATCGCAGCTCTTACTAAGGTTTCCTATTGTTCATAAATAATGTGCTGAAATTCCCCAGCCTTGTTTAAGACCAGAGCAGTACAAGAGCTGCAGACCCTGGCAAAGAGACAGTTCCCACCCTGCAGTCTRTATAAACTGAAGGAGCAATGCCACTTTACACCAGAACAAAGATTTGGCCCGCAGTTTTCAGAGAGGCTGAATGTAGAAGATAAGGGGAAAGAAGCCAAGAAGCTGCAGTGCTTTGACAGAAACAGGTTAAGCAGTTTAACAACAGRCACTCTCTCCACACCAGCCTGTGCAGCCAAGAACACACAACCTTTTTCGGACATACCTGTTGGTCACGATGAAAAACGGAGGCAGCATCTCACTCTGACATACCCTGCTTGGGAGGCCTGCTCAGAAAAATCCCTCATCGGAGCAGCAGCTGTCTTCTTCCCCAGGGCAAATTCCTTTAAAGCTGTCAAAGATGCTGTAATCAGACTAGGTCATCAAAACCGGTCCTCCTGAGGGCTGGAAATAAGATCCAGAGGTGAGCATTCAGCTACATGGGCAAGGTCTAAAACACTAAAGTTTCCATTGAAATTAAATGAAGAGACTGTAATTGCCRTGAAAGGAAAGCAAAGCAATCACTGGGAGAGCCCGAAAGCTTTCAAAGCACCCCCTGAAACGATGCTGGCTGGAAAGCAGGGATCCATGTCCTGGATAACAAATCTGATAACAGAGCACAGCTTTCACAGGGAAACCAACTTCCATAACTGCTGGAGCATTTGCCTCCTTGGCTCCTGGAGAGGCAAATTTTAATTGAGATTTCACCACACAGTTGAGTGGTTTTATCACCAGGTTAAATAAAAAAGGTTAATAAAGTAATAAAAATGGATTCTTTGCATTCTTGATTTCAGAGCTTGGAGCTGGGGTCAATATGCTTAATAATTTGTAAAAAAGAGTGAAACAAAGCACAAATAGCCATGGTGACCACGGAGAGGGGATTGCTATGAGCTTGTATCCTCTCTTGCATTTTTGCTTGCATTAGCAGTTTTGCAGTTTACATAAATAAGATAAATACAAATACGTAAGGGAAGCTAAAGCAAATTAATTGAGTTCCTTTCTAGTCCAATGTTTTCTGTTGTTACTGGAGTTACATCCAGGATAAATTTGGCTTGGATTTGGCTAAACCTTGTCTCAGATAAAATGAAAGGATATCAGTGTATTTGATTTTAGCTGTTTCTACCATAAATTGTTTACAATGTCTCTGATTTTAAGTGATTGATCCCTGCCTGAGGAATAGTATCAGAGTAAACAGATCAAAACTTTTCCTTTGTGATTCTCCAGTGCTCTGGCATTACACCAGATACTGATTYCCAGCTCTTTCCTACTTTTTAAATTTAAAAAAAAAAGATCACCAGTGTGCATGGTGGGAATGTTCACATAACTACAGAAAAAGATGGGAAATAAACAGCCTCCCTCCTAAGCAGGAATAGCTGGGGGAAATCACTGTCTGAGCTTCCCAGGGGGGAGCAGGGAGTGCCCTGGCTGCTGTGATGGGCACGGGAGAGGGGATGGGGAGCTGCCCAAGCTGAAGTAATTAACGGGAGGAATCCCTGTAGRACAGGAGAAAGAAAATGGAGGTAACATGCTCCACTGAGCTCGCAAAAAAAGATAGTTAGAGGAGAGGTTGCTKGAGCACAGGAGAGGTGGAGGTGTCTCACATGAGGATCTGTGGACCAGCAAGGCACGGAGAAAGCTGGCACAGACAAGCAGTGGGCAGTGGTCCCAGGAGGTGGATTGTGAGCGATATCCAGGAATTTATTTCCCATTTCTGATTGCTGTGYTTGTCAAAGTATCCAAGAATGTTTTACCTATCCGGCTCTGGACTGCTTTTGCTGTCTATCAGGATGGGAAGCAGAGCACCAGGTTTCAGAGCAACCCCTCATAAATAGCAAAGCTGAGTGCTGCGGTSAACTTACTGCTCATCCCACCTCCTAAAATTCCCCTGGTGAGTGCTCTAAGATGCTTCAAGCAAAGGCTTCTGCAGGCTCACAACTACCCAGGCAAAGCACCCTAAGAATAACCAGATCATGAAACCTGTGGGAAAAGCTGCTGTAAATTCTGTAACACCAAAGAGCAGCCCTGTGAAAGTTTTGAGGTGAGGCAGAGCAGGGTGTGGARCAGGTAGCAGAGAGGAGCAGTGCAATTTATAAAGCTGTGTACTTGCCTGAACACCCAGCAAAGGCTCTGYGTGAGTGAGCAGCAGGGCTTCCTCAGCTGTTTATCTGCTGGAGGATATTTATCCACCCAGTCAGGCTGGAGCTCAGCTGGAAACACACAGTGCCAAAAGCACTGCAACGGAGCCAGTGCAGTAAACACAAGGCTGCCTTGATTTTTTTTTCATCTGTCTAATTATATATGTATATATATATTCAGCATTCCTGGGACTGAATGATAACCTTAAATGTGCTTTTCCTTCCTCAAAGGCTTTGTCCCTGAGTTAAGCCACCAAGAACACAAGTGTCTTTACTCTGCAATTCCCTTGTCRCATTATTCCCATATCGAACCTGGCAGCTCCCAGCCCTCCCAGCACTATAATTAGAGCACCCCCAGCCATGGAAACAKCCCTGGCCCTCGCCACAGGGCTGACCTGCCTGCTTTGCTGCTCTCCTCTGTCACGCACAGCAAGTGCATGGAGGGCAGAGGGTGTTTTGCATTTTGGCTGTGCCTGGCCAGCAGCCTGAGTGTGCACATCACCCCAGATCCTGCACAGCCCTCCCTGGGGTAGGAGAAGCTGATTGTACCCCAGTTTGCCACTGGAATGGGGCAGCTGGAGGAAGTAAAATACTTAAATTTAACATTTGACATCTCTTCAACCAGGCTGCTTCTTGAATTAGTGCATGAAATTCAGCTCTTCTGCCAAYATTTCATTCTCGTTTGATATATAGGAGCACACAGGCACGCTGTGGCTGGCTGTACAGACTGCTGATTTAGGGAAAGCTGAGACCCCAGGGTAAATTAACACAGCCTAGTTTTCTCCAATCTGTTCTGTTTGCTGGGCTTCCAGCTCTGGATACCCCTCACTGAGAGGTGGTAAGCCCCCATCACCTGCCAGATTCCCTGCAAGGTCTGGGATGAGAGGGAAGAGMAGAGAGTTTCCCCATCAAGCGAGGATTGCCATCTTGTGGGTGGATGGGCTCAGCTTGCCCTCAATCTGCTTTCTGCAGGGGCCATTCAAAGTGCTCTCGGTATTCTGCTGAGCTTCATTTAGAGGCATTCATCCTCCTTAGCAAATGGAATAAGCAGCCAGGAGAGGGGTAGGCAGTCACAGAGCACCATCCTCAACCCATTCCAAGAGCTCTAAAACAGATGAGCTGATAACCCTTCCCCGGGCAGGGGGAGCYGAGGGCTTTCTGCAGGKAGCCACARTGGCTACTTYAGGTCAGATATCTGAGTTTKGTGGGGCTGRGAGGACACATGGRCTGGGTTCCACTCTGAGTGGGACCRGGTTWRTGCAGGAGCTGTGGGACCGGGTTTGTGGTTCATTGCAGGGCACAGGTCGTGTTCAGCTGCCGTGGGAGCTGCAGGCTGTGAGGGTTCACGTGCTCTGCTGGAATCAGAATCCTGTCTGCTTCATCCCCTTCCTTTCTCTCCTGCCCCTTCCCAAGCTCACCAGCATAATCTGGGAAAGATGCAAGAAGAAGGTTCAGCTCCTCTTTGTATCAGCCAGTTGGCAAATCCTTGCTCACCTGGATGGAGTAAAAGCAATGAACCCTCACACCCTGTGCAGGATTTCCCCCACCCCAGGAAATATTCCCTCACTAGCTACAAAGTCAGGATYCAGCTGCTCAGGTGTCTGCTGCTGTGCAGGCTCCCCCCAGCTCAGGACATCACCCCAGGCTCCTGCAACAGTCCTGGGAGACAAACAAGTGCTTTTAGGGGCAAGTCATCCACCCTTAGTGAAAATCCTAAAATTAAATCAGCTGCAGGTGAATCCTATCGCGTGGCTGSCTTTCCCTTTCTCCATGGGAGGGAGGACTGGCTGTTGCAGATGTCTCCATCCAGACGAGTGGAACACACCTGCCCTGTGCTAAGGCAGAGAAAATTACTTTTCCTGAAGGTGGAATGACATTTTAAGACATACATTACTGGGAGGCAGGGGAGGGGGGATCTCTCCGGGGTGACCTTGCACTGAMTGTGAGTTCTCTGTGGTGAGTTTGTTGGGCTGCAAGGGGAAAGGCAAGGAGGGGTTACCAAAGGGAAAACTGACCCTGTGTGAAGCCTCTGTGCAGAGAGGCTCCATGAGCCCGGCACCAGCGCCTTTTTCTGTTTCAATCTCTCTGTTACTKTGTTTCAGAGACTTAATGCTAAATGTAAACCAAGGCTTTTTCCCCTGTTCCAAAGTCTCTCTTTGTTTATCAGAACATAACTTACATTTTCTTTTACTTTTATGGGAAGTTTGCATTTCCATGTATGTCAGCAGTGCACGGAACCCACATCTGAGTGGGTRAAGTGGAATTTTGATATATTGGAAGAGAGTGCATTATCAGTAAATTCAAGAGACTAAATCTGCCATGGAGAGGACTTCTTTTGTTTCCATCATCAAGTCACACATTATATCCTGTCAAACATCCCAGGGGGCACTTTTGCTCCAGGCACCAGAGGTGATAACTCAGCTCAGAAATGTATGCAGTGTGCTGAGCCCTTCATCTTACCAAACATTCAACTCTTGTTCAAATGCAGGGCACAAGTGAAAGAGAATAAAAACAGGAATTAATCCTTAGTCTTACCAGTTCTATGTGCTTAAATAAGCTCAGCTCTGGTGGCATCTGCAGAGAGCCACCAGGTCACCTCTGCAACTCAGTTGCTCCTTTGCCAGAATGTTCATTTGATGAAAGCCTCCCCCTTTTTTTTTTTTTTTTTTTTTTTTTTTTTTTAAAGAAGCCCATGAGACCTGTGGTGCAGGAAATCACCTCAGGTAAGAGCATTTTGCAGCATGCAGTAAACACACTGGAGTTAAAACCCTTCTGTTTCTTCTAATGCCCGTTCTGCTCTTAGCAGAGGTCTGGCGACCAACAGCAACATTTAGTGACTGAATTTTGACCCTGTTTCAGGCTTCAAAGGTCATTGAGTCATAGAAAGGCTTGGCTTGAAAGAGACCTTAAAGCCCATATGATTTCTACCTCCCTACCATGGGTATTGGCCCCTTCCACCACCCTTCCAGGCTGCTCAAAGCCCCATCCAACCCRGCCTTACACACTCCCAGGGCCTGGGCATTCACAGYTCCTCTGGGCAACCTGTKCAATTGCCTCMCCCCACTCTGAGTAGAGARCTCCTCCCTAACATCTGATCTAAATAGTGACCCACTGAACAAAACTCCCAGTAGCTCGTACAGGCAATGTGTGCTGCAAATTGATCGAAGAAATGTACTGTTTAGTGAGCTCCACAAAGCAGAGGGACACTCACTGAGCAGCCAGCTATTTATGAATAAATATATCTATTCAGAGGGGGAATCACATAAAACAATGGGCTGGCAGTGGCTGGCAATTTAAAATGCAGCAGGCAGACTGTTGCTTGCATTAGTAACCTCAGGACACATGGCTAAAACAGCACAATCGGCACCAACCAGCTCCTTGGGAATTGCTGAACCTTTTGTGGTTCTGTGCCTCTACTTACTCTTAGAGAAACTTGCTCTTAAGTCCCTATTACATCTGTTTTCTTTATTTACATAAGCTGGCTAACTTTGTATGACTATGGTTTCCTTTAAACCATATGCTACTTTTTTACAGAAAGCCACATATAGTCAACCCTCAGTATTACTAACTTTGGTTTCCTGGTGGGGTAATAATATTTAACAGTCCTGTACCTTGTACTTGTTGATTTTTGTATTTTTTTTCTCATCTGATGTGCACCAGATTCTTCTCACTAAATTTGGGGTGAACTGGATGCATTTCCCATGTATTGATTGTGCCTTTTCCTAATCATTTAGTGCTTCTATCATTTCCTTAATTTTTGCAAATACCATATGCTGTACCAGAGACTGTAGTGATGGGCTGTGTTTCTGATGGGCTGTGTTTGTGTGGTGACCTTTTCTCTACCAAAAGGCAATAAGGAAAATGGATATTATGTCATGTTTGATGTAAGAGGTGGATTTTTGAAAAGCAGTTCAGTGGATCCCAACCTGGCCTCAGCTGCAAATGGAAGCATCTCTGTTAAATACAATGGAAGTTGTTGATWTGGCCCAACCTGGCCAAGCATGGACTTGAGTAGGATCATAAAGCAGAATAATCATTGCTGGCATCACTGTCAGTGATGTTGGTCCTGCTCAGCCTTTTTTTCCATTAATTGTTCACTCACACTTTTCCCACCAACTGTATAGGGTTAAGCAGAGCTGAAATAGAGCAACAACAACAATAACAAGGTGTGGGTGCACCCAAGTGAAAKGAAAATGAAATACAAGCTTGTTTTAGTTTTGGTCTTCAAACTTTTTAGTGACCTTTTCTTCCCTGGCATTGTTTGACCAGACAGGGTATTGACATAATTAATGGAGATTGTGATTGTCTCAAAATGAAAGTCCTCAAAATCAACGAGGAAATGAATTTGGAGACTTACATAATGCTGACTGAGAAGGAAAAAGATGCAATAGCCATTAAATCCAGTGTCAGGCAATCATATCATACAATTTCATTTCTAAATGTGGTAGACTTCACACAGTGAAGCAACTCTGAGTGCCCAGAGTCCTTCAGAAACCTTTTTCAGATTTTCCTGCATTCTAATCATCATGTTTAAAGTTATTGATGGCTAATTTATAGTAATTTATTCTCATAGCAACATCATTAAGCTTCCACAACTCCTCCACAGAAGAAACTGCAGTGCCRTTTTACTTTAATTTTTAATTATTCACATCAGAAATAATGCTGTTAAATGCTAAAGATCAGGATGAGACCTAATGTGTAGTTGTGAAGGGGGAAATCATTCCCAGATATCCTGCTGAGCCCATATGGTAATTTCTCTGTTTGGGTATGCTTGTAAATGTCTGATTCAGCACCAAGGGGGAGTGACAAAGTAGTGAGGGAACAAGAGAAAAGACATTGCTAGAGACACTTTSCCTCCCTCCCCCTTGCCTCTTCTTCTCTGGTGAGCCTCTTGCACGCCATCCTTCAGGAGTAATTACTGGAATTGAGATTTTTGATTCCCTGAGGAATCATTTCAGAAAGTCCCTCTGCTGCCTTCTGGGCAGCCCTGTGATGTGCCAGCAGACAGTGATGCTCTGGCAACTCTTGCTCACGATCCCAGCACCATCCCAGAAGTTGAGACAGAAGCTGATTTTACTGCTTCTTCCACATCCAATTTCATCTCACTCTTGTGAGTGACAAGGTTTAGGATATGTTCATTATGCAAAAYTGCATTTGTGCTCCAACCAGCTTTTTGGAGAGGGCCTGGCCAGTACAGTGTCTTTGTGGTCCAGAAATTTTCACTCTGGCTCTCTTATTCCACACAAGGCTGCCGTAAATGMCGATTCCTCAATTTCACTTTCCTCAGTAAACGGATGCTTAGATATTTAATTAGGAAGCAAACCATATAATCAACCTTCTGCAGACAGAGCTGCACACTGAAATCAGTCCTGCTCAGCTTCTTTGCATGCTGCTGGAGTGCCAGCAGCTCCTGAATTCATCAACACTGTGCCTTGAGTGGCAATTTGCCCAAGGATTTCTCAATTAATAAATATGAAGCAGCAGGCAGTCCAAGCACTACACAGGCTAYGCTGAACATCTAACATTGTGGTTTCACTCTATTTTTTTGCTGAGAAAAACAGCTCCAAAAAAAATTGGGCAGAAGCAGAAATTACAATAATAGCAAACTGAATTTATCTCTTYGTGTTTATTTTTTTTAGGTTTTTTTTWAAAAAAAATATTTTTTGTTCCAATTCCCACAAAGTGCTTGTCTGAGTGCTGTAAGCTATCCCATCTGGCATTCAAGGCTAACACATTCTCAGTGAATGGCCCAGAGCCCACCTGCCAGGCAGGTAAAGATATGGAAAACAAGAGCAGGATGCACAGCACAYATCAGATGTGCAGCAGAGATACAGAGATGCTCCTATCAAACACAGCTCACAGTCCCACAGCTCTTAAACTAAGGAGAAAACACAGTTAAGTCTGGGTCAAAGCTGATGCTGGATGGAAGTAGGATCCCTGTGAAGGTGGTGAACTGCAGGAAACAGGAATGGATGAGCATTTCTGCATGCTCAAAGTGGGAATTTCTCCTTCTGGTGCTCCCTGTGCAAGCATGGAAGGAAAGGGTTGAATTCAGAGGGTGTCTTCTGAATAAAACCTTCATTTTCCTTCTTCCACTGAGGGAATCAAGGAATACTACTGACCTCTAGCAAGTGCCTATGGTAGGTCTCATAAGAGCCCAGCAGTGTCCAAACTTGTAATCTGTGATTCTCCAGGGATATTCCAGTGAGAGTGCAGACACTCCAACAGTGGGATAATCTGGATTCCATGCTGGAGGCCACTGAGTCACTGATACCCAGCACACCTGGGCCTTGCTAAGGTCTAAAACTGCAGGAGATGTGTTCTGTGTTCCTATGTTCAGCCCCACCACTTTTGCTTGCAATGGTGCAGCAGTAGGAATGTCTCTGCTCTGACCAAATCAGATGGTTTTGAATATAATTTCTGCAGGATCCATCCCAAATTTCCTCCTGGTCCCAAACCAGAGAGGCTGTTGCAGAGAAGGCTGCTCTCCAGTGTTGCTTGCAGTTTGCAAGGAGCTGAACATCTGTCAGAGCAGTGCGTCAGGAGTGCCTTCAGAGACACTTTCTTGTTATTTTGGTTTGGCAGCCCTCAGTCCCTTCGTGCCACAATCATTTTAAACACTGACACCCTAATCCTTTTTGACACGTCTACTTTGCTGCAGTCAAGCTCCAATGAAACATGAAGTGACTCCGAGGCTTCCACCTCAGCCTGCTCAGGCTTTGCCTGATGTTCTCGAGGAGGCAGAGCTGATGCACCCCTTCATGAGAATTGTCAGCATCTGGCCTTCTGTGTGCCTGTGACACCAGCATGAGCAGCAATGGGACAGACTGGGACAACCTCCCGTGGCTCCTGGACACCCAAGAGGTGCAGGAAACCAAGAGCAGGAGATGATGCAAAGGGCTGAGACAAGCCAGTCAATTCTGGCACTTGAACAAGTGGCTGCACATCAACAGTAAACTGGAGCTCATGTGTGCTCACGCTGATCACAGCTACTGGGGAGTGTGATTCAGCTCATCACAAATCAAATGGTGTGGGTTCCAAGGGGCTTTAAAGACCATCACATTCCAACCCCATTGCCATGGTCARGAACACCTTCCATGAGCCCAACTTGCTCARAATCCCATCCAGCCTGGCCTCGAATGCTCCAGGGATGGGGCATCCACAGCTTCTCTGGGAAACCCATTACAAGGCCTCACCATCRTTACAATGAAGAATTTCTTCCTAAGATCTGATCTAAATCTCTCCTCTTTTAGTTTAAAACTATCTTCCTTTGTTCTATCACTATCACCTGTATAAAATATCACTTTCCTACCAGATGCTGCTCTGAGAGATCCATGCTCGGTCACACCATTGTGCTTTCTTTGCAGATTAGGAACATCGATTTTAAACTGATGTAAAAACTGCTATCAGAACCCACCTGATGTGCAGTGAGGTTTTTAGATGTCATCAAAGTGCACATTTGTCTGTACAGGTTTAGAAGACAGAAAGACTAATTAAGTTTACATGTTCTACAGAAGAAAATGTTGGAAGAAAACTTYAAAAGCAGGCAAACTACACACTGARAAGTGTGCATTGAATTGGATGTCCAGGSCAATGTCTGAGCATTCACAATTACTTGAGTTTTGCAGCCAGATGACGTCCAGGCTATGGAATAAGCCAGTAACATTATTTTTTGGTTGTGACTCAGAAATGGAGGCTTAGAGATTGATAGAATTTTTATGCCCAGAAAGATTCATATTATTTGATTATCTCCATAACACTGACTCACACTGAGCAAATATGTAGTGTTTGACCAAAACATGATTTCCCAAATGGTGCCTGTACATCATTTGCAACAGAAAATAATTGAAAAGTCCCAAGGCCCAATTCCCCACTGCTATGTAATTACTGATGCCTATGTAATACACTATTGATTTGCCCATGTTTCCCTGCACTCATTTTGCAGTTGCTAATGACACACAAAACATAAAACGTTGGAGAAACAGCCCCAAAGTCTTACCAAGAATAAATCACAGTTCAGAGGTCCTTAACTCCCTTATCTCTACTTTTTTTTGTGGTCTACATCTGCCACCAGTCATCTGGAGGTTAAAGTGACCTGACTGTGGTAAAATTCTGAATTTAAGGCCTTTTGCCTGCAAATGTAACCCCACACCCTTCTTGCTGTCTGGTGCACTACTCACTKCCAGCAGCTTTCCTGCTGTTTTTGTGGATCAACAAACAATGTCTGCTGCTCTGGAGATCAGGAATGCAGTGACTCTTTACAACTGCACAGCCCTGTTAAGGATCCCAGTGGTCCTGCCAATCAATGTTTACTTTTAATGAGCCCAATTAGGTGCATCTCTCCGGTGCAGGATTATAAGGATTTGTAAAGGTTCAGTTTGTAATGGTTCTTGTGGTGGTCACTGCTACCTGCCACATTAATGAAGATTTATTAAATTAACAACACATGTTTTTTCAGCATTCCAAAGTTCACACACACAGTTAATTAGGATTGGATTCTATACATGCACTAACTTGGTGAGCTGCTTATATCTTGTGCGTTCAGGACTGATGAGCTGTAGCCTTGAAAAATATACCCAGAACTTTGATGTACCTGTTTATAATTTGTTTTGTTCCTCCCAGAACTTTTAGAAACTCACAGGAATGTTGCCTGTATTTTAACCAGAGACTCCCAAAGAGTGGTATTTTTTTTTTCTCAGCATATTATAAAATCCTCAGAGAGTTGGTAAGGTTGCTGCAGAAAGGCCTAGATGGTAAATTGATTTCTTTTTTTAACATTTCTTCTCCCCCTTCAAATCTCAAATTAGTGCATAAGACAATACTCAACAACTTCAACAAAACCACTCAGGCATTAAGGGAAGAAATGTCACCATAATACTTCAGGGAGGAATATTCATGTAACCAAGCAGCCCATTAATTTTTTGTTCCCATTTTATCATCTTAAACAATATAGCTCAGCCAAGGAGACCTAAATATTTTTGTGATAGTCAAGGTTAGTTTCAAGGGAATTGTTCAGGCCAGATGTGTGATCTGGATGGGATATCTAGTAAATATTTAATCACTAAGAACCTGCCATCATTCAGCAAGGAGAATTCAAAGCACCTGACACAGCATTTTGGGGCTTCTTATCTCCAACTGGAAATGGGTAGGWGTTTGGTTCTGCCAAAGTGCAGGATGTTTTCAGATATTTTGGAAGCTTTGAAAACTATTCTCCAGTTTGTTGAAAATCTCACTTCTGTTCTGGGCAAGCTACTGTCTCCATTCAGCCAGAGGAGGATTAGGGCTGTGTAAATAGATTTAATCTGATTTGGGTGGCCATAGCAGAGCAGGCTGTACTAATCACATGCCTGCTGGAAAGGAGACTCTTCCAATGTCTATCCAACTAAGATATTTCCATGCTTCTCGCATTACTGGCGTTACATCCAAGCATAAATCTTAATGTATTTTCCACCTGGAGTACTGGGTAGGCTTTCAGTAAATAAAACACTCCACCCYTGAAATTACAGTTAAAAGTGTCTGATTTAGAAAAGTCAAACTTCCTTGTGTATTGAACAATTGCTGGGACACACTATTGATATATTTCATCCTCGGTGCTCCCTCTCATGAAACAGAGCATAATTAAACCTCTTAACCTGGCTGATATAAGGACAAATACATGAAAGATCATGAGGCTTCTCAGTTACTGTGACAAGGGATGCCAGACAAATAACTGAGAGAGACACCAGGCTACTCTGCCACGTCACTGTATGCAAACCATGAGAGCAGCTCCTGCCTGGGGGTTAAAGTGGCTCTGGTGTCCCATTAGATGGGCACTCTGCTGCCTTTCATTTATAGGAATGAGGAGCTGGACTCCTGTTTCAGGTGTGACCCAYTGAACCTGCTCCCTGTGCCCCCCTCCCCTGGTGCTCAGGCTGGACAGTGCCTCACATTTGAAACCAGAATGGCAAGGTGGGAACGTGGCAAKTGCAGCATGGGGGTGTATGGCTCTGGGAATACTGGGGAGAGACTCTTTAAAATAATGGTGACAAATGCTGACGATTCGGAAATTTCCTCTGTTTCCCCAAAATTTCACACAAGAAAAAATGCCTGKCCTATTGTAAGGCATGTGTGTTAAAGATTATGAGATGCTCACAAGCAGCTGTTGTGAAACATCTGAAAGCATTGAGGGGGAGATGAACTGATGCCATTGTGGAAAAGGAAAGAAAGATACAGCATTGATTGATCGATTTTTTTTTTTTTTTTTTTTTTTTTTTTTTTTTTTTTTTTTTTTTTTTTTTTGTCCTGCAATGATACACACAATCAGTGCTGATCAAACAAAGAAGACTTTGGAAGCTGACACAGAATCCAATACTTTTGCAGTGCAACTCTGATATAAARGATTGATCCAATGATGGATTCTTTGATTACACATAAAAGTTGAGGCTCTGTKTAAGAGCTTGTGCTGCTTCCACCGCCTGTGTGGCTGTCCTCAAGACATTCAGGTCCCTCTGTTGCCTGCCAAGATCAGTGAGGGTGAAAATACTGAAGGACTTAATCAACTATTGCAGAATAAACTCTAGTGCAGCCATAACCCTGTCTATAGCTGGTTTGTGGTATCMGAGTTGGATCCACAGAGCAGTATGGGTTCTGACTGGGCTTAACCAGTGAGAGATTTTGCCYTCTGTGCCTTCTTGTCAGTCAGAAATGACCAGAAGATGCACCACAGGCAGGTGAAGTCTTTTTWCACCTGGTTTGCTCAGCAGTGTGCAGCCACAGTCTGGAGGGTGTCTCACAACTCAGGCACATCTTTGGTGGTGCCCAGGAAGCCCATGACAAAGGTACAAAGGTTTCTCTGGGGATTATTTTGCCTGGGCTTGTCTCATTCACATTCTCAGGTGCTTGAGGGACTGGGTTTTGCACTGATGGGGGAAGGGATCGTAGACCTGCTGCTCTTCTTCTGAGCTCCTGGCCAGGCTGTGGAGGTTTGGGGCCAGGGGCTGGCTCTGTGTCTGCTCTGTCTCCAGTGGAGTGTCCAGTGGAGCTGCTTCTGTCTCAATGGCACAGCCCTGCCCTGCTGTGTGTGGCTGTACACGTGCCCCACGGCCCCACATCTTTTAGAGAGAAGAATTTAGCTACAATTACACTGCTATGAAATGCCTGTGCAAGAGCGAGTCTTTGTGCAAAGYGCAGGCTGTCTTTTTGGAGAGGAAAACAAAGAAACAAATCCCGACCTTGTCAGTGGTTGGGAAGCAGTGGAAAAGTGCTTTGGAGCAGCCTCATCTCCCCTTGCTGGTRTTTGACAGCTACTGCAGCCTGGCTTTGTGCTCAAGAGTGTACATTGCTTCCAGCTGCAGGTTTGCAGGATTTTCCAGGAATTGCCAGAGAAAGAATTATATTTTCTGTGTGTATGCTTATGAAGCTAGAACTGAGCTTGCTTCTTTTGATGAGGTTTAGCTAAATAAATAAACTTTTTTTTTTTTTTCTGAAAGGCTTTCATTCATACTTGATACCTGTATTCAGACTCACTGTAGAGTAGTTCCAGCAGAGCTGGAAAAGGGAAAATACTTCATTAAAAGAAGAAAACTGAGGAAAACCACCAACCAACACTTGAGCAAAAGCAGACCTGCAAAAATGTTGAATTAATTACAAACAAAAACTTTAGGCCTTTATGGTCAAGGATTATGATGATAAATTGTGATCCTCACCTGGGAGGAACTAGTAGAAGTGTTGGCGCAGGAACAAATGGGCTAAGAATACACTCAAYTTGGAAATAGCAAGRGGATTTCTTGCCATCAGAAGAAGTRGAACAGCTTGGTAATAAAAATAAGAGTCGTACAGAGCCAAACTGGATTTCTAACAGCTGATGAAGCATCTTACATGATGTGGGAACCAGATGTGGTGGATTCAGGAGATAGTTTTCAAGACTGGGTTCCTAAGAGGGTGGTCAAATTTTGGAACAGAGAGGTTGCAGAATCTCCAACCTTGGCAGTTTTGAGAACCTGACTGTAGATGCCCTGAGCATCCTGCTCTCACTGACTGGGCTCTGATCAGGGGACTTGGACAGGATGGTATCCAGAGATGTCTGTGAGGTAAATACATAATCCAGGGATAGGAAAGCAGCTATCCACCTCCTTTTCTTCTGTGTTTATTTTTACATTTGCTCTTTATGGGCAAATATATCTTTATTCCCCTCTTGTATTGATCCCCAAGCTTTACATCACCTTGTAGGAGCAAGTGAGATGTGAGTGGGAGCAGGGGTGGGCTTTTGTTCTGAAATTTAAGATCAGCCAAGATTAATGGTCTCTTTTTAACAGAACTCAGCAGTGTTGTTCTGAATAAGACAGGAAGGTGCAAGTCCTCACAAAGATAAACAGAGGAAGAGCCAACTTAAAGCTTTGCCTGCAGCGAAGGACTCCGGAGTACATGTGGGTCACCTACTCTAATGGGATAAATTTTGCTTTATTTTTCTTTCTTCCTGTGATCTTCTTTCTCTCAGTTTAGARGTTTTATTCACAGAGGAGGAAGCCTTTATGTTGCTCATTCACATACTTCAGCTAAGCATTGATTTTGGAATGAAAGCCACTTGCTCTTTCAAAAATCCTCTCTCCCCTGGACTGCCTACCCAGGATCCTGCAGATGAGTGAATCCAGAGCCGTGTCAGGATGCTGTGCTGAAGGATGGCAGCAACCTCTGCACTGTACCTGGTCCTGTGTCACAACCACAGACCCCAGAGCCTGTTCACAGCCACATCCACACCTGCCATCCTATGAGGGCTGCAATCTCTACATCCAGTCAGGTTTTTTTCCTATTTATCTTTGAATAAGCTTTGGAAATGAATTTCCTCACCTTTATTTTATTTTATTTTATTTTATTTTATTTTATTTTATTTTATTTTTTTTTTTTTTTTTTTTTTTTTCACAAGATCCATGTTCCTGGCTGTACTGGTTAAAGAGCCATGGCTGGATTTACTGCCCTCCCTGACTTTAACCTGCTGTTCAAGGCTGCAGTGATTGAACACTGGCTTGCAAACCCAGCTCCTATATTTTTTATACCACATAACTTTTGCTGGTATTTCCCTAATGGCCTGGGAGTGTGAACCATTTTTTTCCCATGAAATAACCGCCCATTTATATATTTCTCTTGAGAGATAGCTTGATCTGACACTGCATTTAACCCACAGCAAGGTATTTTAATTTGTTGAACAGGTACTAGGAGGGGAAAAATTCTTGCAGCACAGTTCATAATAGACAGTCATTTTCCAGGTAAAATACTGCTCATATTGAAAATGCAGCAGGATTGAAACAATGGCATTTTCATTCCCTTCTTTCTCCTTTTTACCTGCATAACCTTTTACCTGCATAACCTTTTTACACAATTTATCCAAATTTACATCATATGGCAGCTAAAATAGTATAATAGTTATAATTAACAAAATAGTATGAAGCAAGGCCAATAAATAAACATTTTTTTCTGTGTTGTTTGGGGRATGAAATAAATGGCAGAGTTAAAACATGTCTGTGCAGTGAGGAAAGAGACAATCACACATGGATAAAAGCAGACTTGTCTTGCTGGGTCCAGGATAACAGCCAGGATTTCAGCTATGCTGATTATGAAATCCTGGAATGCTTGGGATAGAAGAGACTATAAGCACCACCCAGTTCCAACCCGTCTCACCATAGGCACCTCCCCCTACACCAGGCTGCTCAGAGTCCCATCCAATCTTGGAACACTTGCA
Organism: Malurus melanocephalus; assembly: GCF_030028575.1. Lineage (NCBI taxonomy): Eukaryota > Metazoa > Chordata > Aves > Passeriformes > Maluridae > Malurus > Malurus melanocephalus. The sequence goes on from NW_026623289.1 coordinate 247,476, forward strand.
GGGATTGGGCAGCCACAGCTTCTCTGGGTAACCTGTGCCAGTGCCTCACTGCTCTCTGAGTTAGGAAGAATTTCTTCCTAACATCTGATCTAACCCTGTCCTCTGTCAGTTTAAAGCCATTTTCTTTTCTCCTGGTGAGGATCAAGGGAGTACACACCAGCAGCATGTACAAATAACCAAAAATCTGCGTCAGTGTTTTCCTGGGCCAGCCAGGTGTGTTGCTGTCCTATTTTCCTCTGCAACACCTTTCAATCTTTTCAGAGACATGTCCCAGAAGCTGTGGAGCTTCCCAGAGTGCTCAGGGGAACTGTAACCTGAGTTAACCACAGTGGACAGTACTCCAGCATTGTGCAGGGTTAGCACTCCCAAGTGGGATCTAAAAGCCACTGAAATCAATCACCAGCATATTCCTGCTYGTGTCAGTGGAGCAGGTTGCTCTTGGATTGAAATCTCTCACTAATGTAATTATTCTCTGCTAAGGGAGGAAAATGGAAAAGTGAAGATGGCATTTTGTGCATCAAGGTCACGCACACCAACCAGCTCTCTGCATCTTAAATGGCCCTACATGGAGCTTTTGTTCTTTTCCAGACATAAGAGATGTGTGAAGTGCATCACAGCACTGCCTCCTTCCTGCCACTTGAGGGGAGTTTTGATGGAAAGCTGAGAGAAGATGCTTTGTACCTCAAGCAGGGGGGGCATTGGGGTGCATGGGGGATGAGCACCACGTATGACCTGAACAGAATTAGGGGCAGTGGATAGAAATTGGGAAGGTTTTGCTGGGCTGACCCGGTGACAGGTTTCAAACATCACAATGCTTCCTGTGACCCTTCTCTGACCACACATAATCCTTATTGCCAGGACTCTCACCCTAACAACCTCCTGGTTCTTACATTGATCCAGCAAAAGGCACTTTTGTAGTAAAAAAATATTTATTTGTTAGATGTTTGTTTTCTTTATTTTTAGGAATTGAATCATCTATGCTCTGATTGCAGGCATCAGAAAATCTATACCACTGCCTAACTTCTTGTTTGTGCTCTGAATGGGATTGTAGTAGATCAGYTTAAGTCAAGTTAGTTCAAATAAAACTGGAGAGATTTGTTCTTGAAAAGCAAACAAAACATTAAAAAAAAMCTGTTTCTGGTTCAAAACTTTCCATCCGTAGAAGGTTTGTATAGAAAGTTAAGTTTCCTTTAAAACTCTTCAGTTAACCTGACTATGTTAACTCTATCTATTTATTGATTACATGAATGATTCAGTTCCTAAAAAGTCAATCCTCTCTGCTCTCCTCCACCCTAATTATGGACAGAAGTCAAGGTGAATCTTTCCATTAACTTCTGTGATCTTTGGATCAAGCRCTGAAACACGATCATGCGAGTGGAGCATCGATAATGAGTCGGGCACAGTGGGGTTATCTCTGCTCCAGGTATCCCAATACAGGGGCAAACCCAGGGCAATGAGACACAGAGCTGACACTTACCCTGCAGTGAATTTGTTTGGAGGAGCTGTAAACACAGTGAAGCCAGGCATTGCAGATCCGGGCTTGGACATGCTTGTTTTATGGTCTTGAGGGAGATTTGGACCTTGAAGAAAATGACTTCTGTAACCAAACAGCAGCTTCTTAATTGTGTCACATTATCAYTCAATAATGGAGCGATTTAAAAGTGTGACTACAGCAAACAGGAATTTCTGTCTTGCACCAGACCACTTAGAAAGCTCTGTCTTTATGTAGGGCATCAGGACTTTCCCRTGTCACATTCTATTTCCGTCTCTTATTAAGAGAAAAATTGATTTGATGTGCCAGGAGCTTTCCATTTGCATTTCAATTACAGATTTCAGTGGCTTCTTAGGCTTTCCAGGCTTTTAAAKGACTAGTATTTCCTACAATATATTCTGAAGAAAAAAATGTAGGGGCTGAGGTGGAATGAAGTTCATTAAAAATAAAGCTTATCACAAGGGCTGCCGTCCCCATAGTTAGACTCACTGGTAATTGCTTATATATCAATTGTTTATTAAATAAAAAAATAAGAACTCATTTCTCAGAACTGAAAAACACAATATAGGAACTGATGATTTGCATGATTTTCCACACCCTAAAGTTTTTGTTCAACCCAGCTTAGCAGTGATGCAATGGTTGTGTGGAAAAGGGTAATGGAGTTGATAAGGGGAATGAGAGTCCCGGTGGGGATATGGGAGTTTGGGCTTCCAGCACTTCAGAGCCTAGCAAGGAGCCAGAAAATTTTCTTCAAGCTCAGATTCAAAGAGCCTCACCTTTGCTTGGATTCCCAGGAGCAGGACCCCAAAACTGASGTAGAAAATGCCCAACTCATGTTCTGTGGTTCAATTTCATTTACAAAATTTTGAAATAAACTGTAGGAAAGGTTTTGAAAACAATTTAACAGTCTTTTCTCCCCCCTTCGACCCCATCCCTCTTACACTGAGCACATCTACGTTCTGAAGTTAGGTGTGCAAATCTCAAACAGGACTTTTCTGGCCACTTTTCTGTACTCCCAAAGAAGAAGGTGAAGTTGCAGCTGTTTAATCCAGCACCAGTTTTATTTCTCCATCTTTGTGGAACTGAGCACAGCTTTTTACCAATCATTTACTTCTCCCCAGAAGGGATTTTTTTACCCACACTTACATTTTTGGTGCACTGTGGGGGCTCCTAGTAATGCTGCCATCAGCTTTCTTCGTGCCACACACTCTCCCAGGCAGGTCCCTGAGGATCAACTCTCCCCATTCCCTGGACAGCTCCTCTGGCAGAGGAAATGCAGGAAATACAGCCTCCTGCACAGCAAGAAGGGATTTCCATCCAGTCTGTAATTYATCCTGCTTTCTCCATGTACTGCACATGCCCTTTCCTACCGTTGGAAAGGAAATTAAATAATTACACTGCCTGCAAGAAGCATGCTTTATGGCTTACATTTATGATAAAATTATGGAACTGTTGCAATGAAATATTCCATCAATGCATTAAAACAAAACAAAACCAGTGTGGCAATAAAAAACTCTTATTGTCCCTGTTTCATCCCTGGTTTTCTTTTGTTTGGTTTATTTAGTGCCTTTATTAAAATATTTCTGTTATAATACTGGTTTTAATGCTCTATTGTTTTTATAATGGTATGATTTTTATTGTAACATCACCTCCAATTTAATATGTCTTTCCATTATATCTGAATTGCTACTAAAATGGAATTGCTKTTGTTATGAATATAATACCCTTGTAGAAAGTTTTAAGAGCCATTTCTACTAAATAATTACCAAAGAAAAGCCAGGAAATGGYGTGGGGAAGAGGGAAGTCCTGTTGAGACAGGAACTGTTTGTGATAAAGACAAGAAAGATCAAATAGCCAAAGATCCTGGTGACTTGCAAACAGGGAGGAAAGAGAAGAGAGAGATGGCACTGGAGTCTGGGCTGTGTGTTCTCYCTTCTTGGTTCTTCATGTGAAATTYAGGAGGAGGAYRGAGAGATGGTTGCCTGACCAGCAGGAAATTAAACCCACACTCTGATTTCCTTGTGATGGTGCCTTCAGAGCAYGATGTGTAAAGGCAAGAACTGCCCCTGTGTAGCAAACAAGGGGCTTGTGGAAGAGAATAAGCTTTCTTTTTTCACTTCTACTGCTACTAATGCCCTATTGCCTATGCCCCTCTTTGATGGTTCTTCCTCCCTGGCACCTCATCTGCTAATTCCAGCTGATTTCCTGTTCTCTTTAACAGAAACATCTTAAATATGCTGGGGTATTCTCACCAGGGAAAGCAGTTACTGCACATTTGAGCAAGGGAGTCCTACATGTCCCAAAGTGAAAATCTGGAGAGCACTAAACTGATAGCACAGATGTCCCCCCCAAAAAGGGAACACTTACCCAAAAAGCTGGGCCTAACTTTACTGAKGTACTTTTAGCTCTAGATTTAGGTATCTAATCTGAGGCAGTCATATTTAACAGTACCTTCTGCTATCAAATGTGCCATGTTTTAATGAAATTATAATAATAAAATAAATCGATGGCCTTTAAAGTTCTATAGATCAACAGATAAGACATGGRTACATTTTATTTCTCATGTGACATTTTGAGGGAGGAATAAAACCCCTTATGTTCACACAGTTCTCCTTTGAATCATTGAAACATATGGTAGCAGATTTATGGCAGTTTATCAGAAGATTTGTATATACATAGATACAAACTAAATATGCATGTAAAACTGTAGCTGGCTCTTTTGCACTCTAGCTGAAATTTATCTCAGGGTGGATCTGCAATTTCCAGAGAGTGAATTATAGTTTGAATTCTGAGTGACAGAACTCAGTGCATTGCTTAGCCCTCATATCTAAGGATAATGCATTTTAATCTCAGCATCTCTCCAGGGTGGTGCAAATTAATAAAAAAAAAAAAAAGAAAGAAAAAGGAAAAAAAAAAAGACAACACATGCACACACACAAAAACCCCTGAAGCCAGTTTGATGAATTTCTATGATCTTATCTCTGCAGAGCATTTTCTTTTAGGCAGGGAAGAGGGTTTTTTTTGCTTCAGCGGATAATGCGGGAATTCAATCATTGTTTTCCAAAGTACATATTATTCTCAATAGCGCAGTCTGGGTGATTGCCTTTCTCAAAGAGCAGGACAATATTTCAGCTAACAGGGTGGAAATCAATAGCAAAAGATTAAAGCTCAAAGGATGAACAAGTGCATGTGGACCAAAGGAGAAAGTGACAGTGAGAGCTGCCTTTAAGTGATAGCAGGTGCTCCCTTAGCCAGCGAGGAGGAGAGAGAAGAGAGACGCTCCAATTAACTCATCGCTGTGCTCCCGACAGACTCTGCTTTGTTCTTGCCTTTGAAGGATTCTTCCCTTTCTTCTGATAGGTTTRCAACTCCCCACCAATTTCTTGTTGCCGCTTGATCCCACATTCTGGTCGAGCCCTGGTCAGTCTGTTTTCCTGCTTGGTGACTTCTTTGCTAACTGCATTCTGACTGAAAATCTGTTTAGCTCCCCCATTTTCACAGAATAATTCCACACCTGCCTCCACTGGTGCCAGGGCTGACATCCCTGAGAGCAGTGCCAAGGTGCCCCTTACTCCAACATCTTAGCTCTTCACAAATGTTAGGGTATAATCATTAGATTATCATTGTCAGTCATCATCAAATCAACAAAATACCAGCTAGAAATTATTAGGAAGAAAAGAGAACTAAATKATATGCAGCCACATGCTGAGTGCTTTGTGCATCTTGGTTCTGCTCATCTCTGAAAAGAGAGACAAAGGCTAGAAAAAAGCAGCACAAATACCCAAATGTTTGTRGGGAAAGAATGGTTACACAGATTGGGATGCTGCAGTTCAGAGAAGGTTTGCTCTAGGTAGGATTTAACAAAAAGATTACATAACAAAAGTAGGATATCATTAAAGATTACAAAATAAGGAATGGCACAGGGCAACTAGGGAGGAACTGCTCTGTGCTTCTCCCAGATGGGGATCAGTGGTGAGATTAACAGGTTTGAAAACAAAAAAAAATTAAATAATTGCCAATGTGCATTTAATCTGAGAAATTCCTCCTTGCAGTGCATTGTGGATGCTGAAATAAGGTGAATTATTTTGTGCCTGCACTCTCTGRGAGTGTGCATAGAGATCATTGCTGGGGATCTGCTGGGGCACAGGAAATTGTTAAGATGCACTAAGATCATTACACACCTGAGTATGTAGAGGGGGAGAAAGAGTAGTGATGGAGAGAAAAGGGAGAAAGAGGGAAGGACAGACAATTTTTGCCACTGGGCATATTTTCATCGAAGCACATGGGTATCACATTCTTGACAGTTCTACTCACTTTTGGAGCTGGGATACCTTGACAAACTGTGCTTGGCAAACTGAAGCAAACAGGCACATTGGCCAGAATGTTCCTGCCATAGCACTGTCCTCCTCTCCACCATCCCAGTCTCACTGACTGTCCTTCACTGTCACTGAGTCACTCCTGCCTCAGAAAGTGAAAATATGCCAGCATTGATCCCATGCCTGCTCATTACACTCCAGACTCCCAAAGACCATAGAGAATTTCAATCATTAAATGAAATTAAATTGCATTTAGTGTGAGTTTGGGRTCCATTTATTTCCTTAGGTACAGCACCTTTTTCCAGAATTTAGTCCCTCTCTGCTGTGCTGGCTGGGACCGGAACAGAAAGCCCCATTTTGGTGGGGTTCATCTGAGGTTCTGTCTGTGAGTAAGTCTCTGACTGTGATGGCAGAGATTTTGTCTGGACTGAAACTGTAGATTATTTTTCAGGATAAAAAAAATCCTCATATATGTCATACATTTGATTCAGTTGCAGAGGTTGAGAATGAGCATATTTATGCTACAATGATGGTAGTTATTCTACAGTCTGGGGATTTGGAGAAAAGAAAAAAGAAATGTAAATGTCCAGGACATCTCCTCTGCCACTTCAGGTGACAGGTAGGTTGCTTCAACCCTTGCTACAATTCCTTCTGTTAACAGATAACAATTCCTGAAAGAATTTCCTTAGATTCCAATCTGGGTGACTGCTTTGCTTTCCTTAGTTTTGCAAAGTAGAGAGGCAGAAAATTCCAGGCTAGGTGTCTACTGCCAAAAAAATTGTGGATAAATCCCTGAGTCTGTGTAACATCTGGTGGAAAACAAACTGGGGTGAAGCAGAGGATAAGGGTGACAGGTTTGGACAGCCCTTTCCAGGCTGAAGCTTTACAAATTCAGTCCTTTAGAAATACAAGGGTAGAAATGCTCCATATCAGGTCCAACAGCAGTGAGGGTGTTGTCAGCACATTCTGGGCCTCAGCTAAAACCAGAGGTGAAGTAAATGTCTTGGGCAAGTTACCACGCATAGAGAGAATGGCAGAGGTGTGCAATTTTCTGCTAGGGGAAGCCACTTGGATGGTTTTTTCCCCCCCAGGATAAACTCACACCTACTATGTCAAAGACAGCAATGCAAAAAATATCCTCTTTTTCCAGCCACAAGAGAGAAGCACCTGTGAGCAGAAACCCACAAGTGCCAGGTGGCTCTGCACCCTCGTCTGTGTTTTTATGACCAAAAGAAGATTCATGATCTCCTATTCCCAGTTAGCTTTACTGAAACAGAAGTGAAATGTTGATGTTTCCAATAAATGGCATAATACCTATTGCACATCAATGATACAGAAATGGAGGCCATGAAAAAATTTTGAAGGGCTGGAAGGAAATAAGACTGAAGCTTAAAAAGGGAGCGAAGTGCAGCTTCAGGGAGCACACAGAAATAAAAATGAGTCTGTATTTTGTCTGTGAATTATAAACTGCTGCGATGATGCCACAGGAATTCTGATGTGCCTCTGGCCTTCAGGCATTTTCATTCTATTCCTGTAGTTTTTTCTCTGTAAGCTTGTACCAGCAGTTTTGAAATGTTTTGCTGACACCATGTGCAAGGAGAAAAGGGTAGGAGWGTCACACTCACTGCCTGTTCTCTCACGTTGCTGTCTCCCACCACTCCCAAAATGCAGTTTTATGACACAAATTCAAAGCTAAAAGTTTGTGGCTAGTGTATGATGTAAAAATTCAGGGACTAAGGATAATGACAAGTCAATGAAATTATGATGGGGGGGGCGGGGTTTGGTTTGGTTTTGGTTTGGTTTTGGTTTGTTTGCTCTTTCTTTCAAAATTCTTCTAGCTCAGATCTTTCTCTAAAATTTGCCAGGATTTGAATCAAGCTGGTTTTATTTCTCATTATGTGCAAAATTTCCACTCTGTCTTGTCTGACCCAACATTAATTGATTGTATTTCATGAACATACAATAGCCTTGACTGCTAATCTCTACTAAAGGCCTCCAAGCAATAAAAACTGGCTGAAGGAAGACAGCTAGGGTAACTTTAGGATTTGGATTATAGAAACACCTTTGTGGAGACTCAGGAACCACRTTCCCATTTGTGTAAGAGGACAGATGCTGATGTCACTCCACTTTGGTGCCTGATGTAGTTTGTTAATTTAGGYGCAGAGTTTCTCTCCTGCTCAAAAGGTCTCATTTATTGGCACCAGACCACTCCTCGTTTGCTTCTGGTGGTTGTGCTGGGCACAGCTCCCTTTGAGTGTCACAAACCCTTACAGTCACTGCTCCTGGTGTTTCACTCCGGGGGGAAGTTTGTGGAGAACTTGACCTCTGGTGGCCATAACYCTAAAATCCAGCACTTCCCACACCAACACAAACTCCTCCTTAGAAAAGAGAAAGCACAACATCCAGAAGAAATCTGCTGAGACCCTGGGTATTTGAATATTAATCAGCCTGGAGACACAGTGGAGTCCCTGGAACTGAACTTTTTGATACCAGAAACTGCAGCACTTATCTTATGTGACAAAACCTGCACCTGCAATATGGCTCAGGGAACTGSTCTCACCCTGTTTTCCTTCCAGCCCTGCAGTTCTTCCCCCCTCATAACTCAGCAGCAATAGCAGCAGGTGAATTCACAGCCCTGCACTGACAACAGCCCAGAAGCAAGAGACTCACACCCAGCAACCTGGAGAACAAAACATGCCAYCGGTATTTATTAACATAGCCCTGTAAATCAAACCAGCCTGCCTGTCTGGTGTCTTGTCCAGAAATTATTGCCTCATTCATCTCAGCCATATTAAGCAGGCCACATTTATCAAGGTCRCATAAAAAGAGATATATAAAGACTATTCCTGGACAATAGTCACACACAGGGATCATGCCTACAGCAACTGCCCGTTTTGCAGGGATGCACGAGTTGTTTGACATTGCTATGCTGTATAGAAAGAATGGGAAAAGGTGCTTAACTTCATGTAAGAGTACAGGCAGGGATACAAAAATTCAGAGGTGAAAGTCAGAGAAGCTTCAAAACTTATCGGCACAGGCTGAAACATGCTAAACTAAAGACCTTCTCATGTTTCTGTGAATATTTTGGTAAATACTTTATGCAACTGCATGAGGTAAGAACAATAWCCTCTCTATCCYCCCAGTGTATTACTGRGTGCAGGGAGCTGTGCTGTACTCTWCAYKCATTGTCAGAAACACCTTYRTTTTCTGCCATTCACTCATTTRCTAAAATGATCATCATAAAARCTTTAATTTGGATAAACTTCCAGCAGAGCACAGGCTGCATTTCCCTGGATCCAGCTGCCAAGCACTTCCCCATTCCTGGCTGCTTGATGGCCAGATGCCTCAGGAGTCTTTTCATCTCCTTGAATGAAGACATGGGCATTTTTTCCCACTGACCACTTTGCCAGAGTCAGTAGGTCCAGGGCAATTATTTGAAGCTATCTGTTCCCTTTTACCATTCAGCAGTTTTATCTCCCAAATCAAATACAAGCAAATGCTAAATGGTCCACACTAAGTCTATAAAGTGGAATTATATTTTTCTTCCTGTGATTGCTTTAGGGTCTAGCACATAGCTGGACTCAGTCAGAGTAGTATATTAATGTGCTGGGCAGTGCACAGGTGCCCAGAGAGTCCCTGCCTCTGGGAGTTCCCACACTGAGACACAATCTTTTTCTCAAAGAATTTATAGTCTAATCAGAAAAAACAGAGGAAGGTTGGAAAATGGGGGTAGCAGCTTGCCATGAACACATATCATCGGAGCTTGTTCACATAGAAAGTCTGCCAAACTGTTTAAATTATTTTCTTTATTAAAAATAGATATGAAAATGGGTGCTTAAAAAATGGATATTTTAAAAGATTGTTCTTTAAAAATTCATCTTTTTATCTGCTTTCTTGAAAAAAGTTATACAGGAGGCAGTGCAACTGCCTCTGGGAAAATTTTCCTACGTTGTTTAGTCATTACCATGAAAATAACAGTACAAAACTTCTCATTTCCAAGATGGTCAAAATTACACCTGTAAGAAAAAATTCTAGTGAGTATTTGTAAACATAATATTTTGGAAATTTTTYCTTTCAAATTRTAKAATACTCTTACTGGTYCTTTYTTTYTTTTTTTTCCTTTAACCTACTTCACTATCTTTAACCCCACTCTGACCTAGTCACTACCTATATGTTTTGGATGACAGAATAAATGTTAAAAACCTTTAGTTCTTCAGAGATAGAATTTCCATACATCACTGTCATAGCCTTAAGGCCTGAGAGCCAACAAACCTCTAGAGCTTTCTGGAGACAGTTCTATCATTAGAAATCTAAATATCCCAGACCCACAAGACCCTAACCCTAATCCYAACCCTAGCCCTGGTTAATTACCCGACCCCAGTACCATTGTGTTTCCTGCCAGAAAGATGGGGGAGTGAACATGTTGAAGCCTTTCCATAATGGCCACCACAGACCCTTCACAGCACCAGTGTTCCTGGAGCTCTAGGCCCTTTAGATCTCTCAACCCTAACTCTAGACGGAGCCCTAACCATAGCCCTAATTAATTACTCAAACCCAGTACCACGGTCTTACTTATCTTACTTACAGATGGGAGACCATCCATTTGTGGGCCCTGCCGTAATGGCCTCCACAGACCCTTCACAGCGCCAGTGTTCCTGGAGCTCTAGGCCCTTTAGACCTCTCAACCCCAACCCCAGGTGGAATCCTAACCCTAGCCCTAATTAATTACTCAAACCCAGTACCACGATCTTACCACACAGATGGGGGAGCATCAATGTGTGGGCCCTGCYATAATGGCCTCTGCAGGCCCTTTCCAGCCTCAGTGCTCCTGGAGCTCTAGGCCCTTTAGATCTCTTAACCCTAACTGTAGGTGGAATCCTAACCCTAACCAAAATTAATTACCCAAACGCAACACCACGGTCTTTCTCACCACACAGCATCGATGTGTGGGCCCTGCACTGCATCCACACCCCTCAGCGATGTTACACTGTGCAGGAGGGGAGGCAAGCAACAAATATGTTTTCTGGTTGTGTCCACAGCAAATAAATCACCKTGTATGAATTATGGAGCGAGATGGGCTACACAGCGCGATACCGCCGTTATAAATGCCGGGGTTATTAGTTATGCCGGCGTGCTGGAGGAGACAAATCAGCGTGGATGGAGTGTGGATGTGCAGCACAAAGATTAGGGATGATGGATTACTGCTGCCTGTCTGTGGGATGGCAGCTCTGTCTGGGATCTGTGTGGGGTCAGCAGCCCCACAGCCACAGAGGCAAAACCCACTGGTGGAGRGGGCAATCTGGTGGCCTTACATGGGTGGTCGTGTTGGGATGCCCAGAAATCTGGATTCACCTTTATTTCTTATTTCCTGCTGCTCCTGAGCAACAAATGGAATTGAAAAATGYGAGCCTGAGCAACTGCAGCTCTCTGAGGGGTGGCTGTGAGAAAGTGACAGGTATAAATTGTAGCCCCTGCAAGCAGTTAGGAGGCCCGTGGGAATCAGAGGTATCATAACATGAAAATGAAGGTCAGCTACAATGCCACGAACATGGAGTGATCACCCAGTATATTACAGGGTCTTTAAGAACTAGCAGAAACACTCAGTCTTTCGCAGCCATCRAGGGTCAGAGGGCTGCTCAGTGATGCCCTGAGAGCCAGGGGTGTCTGCAGGACGGGACAGAGCCACAAACCCCCTCTAGGGGTTCATCTCTGTGTAGCTGTCAGGCAGGAGATATTTACTTTGGGTGTTTTACACAGCAGTATAACTCTCTAGTTTTTAAAAAACACAGAGCAGGAGAGTTGAAGGGTAAACTGGTGAACCTTCCCCAGCATTTAAATCTCAGTCTTTCTGTGATGTCTCTATTCAAATTTTGGTAAAAATAAAAAAAAAAAATGTCTTTGTATTGACCCAGACAGAGCTTATTTTTACTAAGTTATTTCACTAAAATATATTGGAATAAAAATGTGAAACCAGAAAAAGCAATAGAGCATTTGCATAGATCTTATTTAAAAAACCAGCTTGATGTTCAGCCATGGAGGTACACATTTTACTTTCTTTTTTGTTTCTGTGCTCMAAGAAGAAAAAGGCAACTTTGAGGAGGAGACTTTACCCATTTTTCCAAACTGTTCTCAGAAGTGTATGAGTGGCTTACAAAACTATTATTTTCTCCTCAGAAGGGACATGGGTTGTTTGCAATTACAGCCAGGCAAGCAATGGATGATAAAACTGCCTGCAAAGATTACAGAACAAAAACAAAACCAGATCAGGATGGAGCCATGTTTGTCAGAGACTTTTTCATTGGCTGGAACAGGGAATCCAAAGSGATCAGTGTGGATCTGGAGAGAGTTTTTAGACCCTGCTGTGTGCTCTTTAGCAGAGGCTGGTGGGCTCAAAGGCAGGAGTGGCAGACAGCATTTGGCTCTGGGCTGCTCCTCACCTTTCACCAGCACCAATTCCCCATCCAGGCAGAGGTGGGAGGTGTGGGAGATAAACTGCCCTGAGCCCTCACCTGCTCTTAATACCCTGCTGTCTGCATGCCAAGGGGTGCCTTGTGCTCAGGGATGGGTGCCTGGCACTATACAATCGCTAAAATAAGCTGCAGTTGCGGATGTAATGGACTGTGTGGATGGAGTCCAAATGGGGAGCTGTAACAGCCACTCAGCACTGAATTATATCCCCAAACCCCGAGCAACTTTTGCAGATCTGATGTGCAAGGACACTTCTCACAGCTGCAGATGAAGAGCCTTCTGGTAACAGCCACAGTCTCTGGGAAATTCTGCAGGGATTTTATGGGCTCTGATCCTTGCTGTACCCTAATTTCCATTCTCTTCACTAGGGCTCTTATGTGGGAGAGTCTGGTTTACTTTTCAGTCCAAACCATACAAAAGGCAAATCCTCATCAGCCCCGAGCAGATGTGATGGGCTGATCGTTATTGAAGATGATGTATTTGGGATTTGTAATTAAAATTAAAGCTATTTGCTATAAAACATGTAGAATTTAATTCCTTTCATTAGATATCTTAGGCTAATTGTTGTATCCAGCAGGGAGCAAATAGCATTGTAATTGCTTGATATCTCATGCTGGTTTGATCGGAAGACGATAGGAATGGAGAAAAAGAGAGATAACTCCAAGAGAGGCTTTATCTTTCTTTCTTTGACTTCTGCTTGCTGCCAAGCATTTCTAAAATGAAATTTTCTAACTGGCTTTTTTTTTTTTTTTTTTTTTTTTTTTTTTTTTTTTTTTTTTTTTTTTTTTTTTTTGGCTGTCTCAGAGAGAAGGCTATTGGATTGAGGAGTGAAAATGCTGGTTTTGTTTACCCCTGGAGAGGTCCTGGGTTTAGRGAAGAGCTTAGAAGGCACTCACTAGTTATGTAGAGTTCTTGTGATTATTGTGTCCATCCTTCTGTCAGGGAAACCGGGGAACKGAAAGGCAAAGTGACAGGTCTCATGTCATGTAATGCAAAGACTGACTCCAAAAACCTTCCCATTTCTCCTAGGATATGCAGTTCTGAAAATGGCCTTGTGAAGTTCAGAAAGGTGGTGGTTCAGAAAACTGTCCTTGACTCCCTTTATGGCACAAGCTGAAGAGCTATGACTGGGCACCTGTGGCTTACACTGGAGGCACCCAAAGTGCTGCAGGATACWGATGGATTGAAGGGAAGAGGTGAGGTGAACAGACAGGACTGATAGAATAAATAAAAATTTTACTTGTTAATGAGAATTTGTAGACTGACCACATAGGCAAACCTTTCCATGGAAGACACAAAGGCAGAGAAGTTGTCAAGTTGTCTTTGCCTGTGCCAGGGACTCACAGGCCTTGGGGAAGCAAAAACCGCAGCCTCTAAAGCCTCTTCTTTCAGTCTATAATGTGAGATTTTCCACCTTCTCCCAGTACAATAATTGATACAATTATCAATCGGTGAGCCCAGCTCAGCCAGGCACTGCATGTCACTCCATCCTCATCAGTGTGCAACTCCAAGCCTGTGCAGGAAAATTCAGCCCCCAGCAATGACCCTTTCATTAAAAAGCTGGCTGAGCATGGCCCTGTCACAAGAAAGAGGCAGGTCACACATCAGCCTTTTAAAGGTGTTCTTTGGTACTTGCTGCTTCAGACTCTGAGTACCTCGTAATCTTTATTAACACCCTCTTYTCAACATTTCCACAAGGTAAGAAAATGTCACTGCCTTGATTTTTTTTCAGGTGAGAAACAGAGGTCGATCCACAGAATCTTTCARGAGTTACAGATATCTTCTGACCCTACACCAAAGCTGATGTAACCCTGCAAGCATCCAAGTTTTGCACCTGGGCAGGTCATTTCAGGTTCAAGGAGTTATTGAAATCCATAGACAGGCCTGAAATCAACTCTGTAAAAACTCCAAAGAACTGGTATTTAACAAGAAAAATGTCCTAGAGGCAGGACCATGGTGCAGCTCAGAGCACACTGATTCCCAAACCAGCCAGACTGGAGCTGCTGGGCAGGGATGCATCTGTGAGTGGAGCTATGACACAGGATGTGTGGTGGCACAGGGTGAAAGCAGCATCTGGGAAAGGATCTTTTCCACCCCCACCACTGGGTTAAAACTGGGCTTTGCTGATGGTCTTCAGAAACTTTATGAGTGGGGATATTTTCTTGTGTGTCTTTTTCTTTTGTTTAATATTTATTCTTCTTCTGCCCTCATTTTTAGCTTACAAAGAGAATTGCCACTGGGTTTTCCCAGCCCTTTCTACATGGTGACAATCTCCTATTAGAGGTTTTTTTCCATCTGTGCTGCTAGCTCTGACTGGCTTTTGCTAGCAGAGGTATGCAGGCACCTTCTGTGCCTTCTGCTTTTAACTGTTTTAAATAATCTCCACATGGACAGACATTAAATAAACTTCACGTACATGAAGTTTTTGTCCATGGTAAACGYGGCTTTTAAGTCCAAACCCCAAACCTATAGCTAACTGCTCTGCACCAGGCTATATTAAGCCCATCTAAGCGAGACTTTTTCCAGGGAGCAGAAGGGGGAAAAGTCTCTGTGGCTGTTGTACTGTCAGATTTTCTATCCAGTTTAATTAGTTCTGTGAAGCTCCTTGACTAAATTTGCATATAATTTATTCTCCCCTCCCTTTCCTTGTTATGTGTGTTAATTATTTTTGTGCAGCACGCTCGCAGCCCACAGATGAAGGAGGATCTGGGCGAACATCTCTGCCCGCGGCAGGCGCTCACCCCAGGGGAATGTGGCCCTGAAAGGGACGGGAGGAGGGAATTCTGGATGATAAATCCAAAGTTAAGCTGAAAGGCTGAAAGGCAAGCAGGGAACAGTGGGAAACTGCTGGCAGTCTGGGTCTCCTGTGAGTTTCTGCATACAAATGCAGAGGTTGATGGAACGGGGCTTCATGAAACCAGATACTGCTGTAACCTAAGGTTCAATCCTGTGTCAGTCCCTTTGGGATTCCAGGCTGGAGTACATGGRCAAGGCTTTAAGAGAAATAAAGCTGCACCTCTTCCTTGAAGTGGATTTTAGGAGTACCCATGGGGTGTGCCAAGGCATTGCCTGGGTGGAGCCTGTTGCAGAAGGGAGCAGTACAGAGGACAGTGGTGCCAGATGTCACCACCAAAGACAGTGAGAGGGACAAAATCAGCATCAGGCTGAAGACTGATGCTGCTGTCATTGCTGTTGGGGCTGCTGGAGCAGTAAYGCCCCTCCCTCAAACCCCAAGGGCCGAGGTGAAACCTGCAGAAACCAGTTTTGTTTATTTGTTAGATAAAGATACATGAAGTGAAAAGCTGAGTGTTTTATGCTCCTGTCCAAAAGCACATGGGTCATGAATCAGGGCTGAGTTTCCCAAGCACTTATCTCCTTTGGAAGRGGAAGAAGGGAGCTCCTGCCTGACCATGGGACAGGTCCAGCAGTGACCACAGGCCCCAGCTCACAGGTCCTCTGCTGCTTCTTTTGTTGTGAGGAAATGAAAAAAAAACTAAAAGGAAATTTAAAAAAATCTGCCTACATGATTATAGAATAGCCAATTTCCTTCTCCCACTTGATTGCAAAAACCTGGGTTTATCTCCACCTTTCCTTTTACATTTATTTATTTGCTTACAGGGACATGAGGAATTTCAGATCAGCACCCTCCTCTGTGTGGTGGAGCCCTGGTTTGCTGAGAYGAGGAAGGGGACTGCTGACTGCTCTGCTGTGCATCCAAATGAAGATAGCAGCAATCTAGTTCTGCATGATAAGCATAAAAATCGGTCATTTTATGCTAGATCATCTCCTGTTGTGCAAGGTAAAATGGTTTCACATCTCTGTATGCCAGAGGCAGAACCACTTAAACACAGTCCAGAGGAATATTTCGGTATCCCCCCAAGTAATGACATTACTGATAACTACCAGCTATCCTGGCCAGTAKTTTCTACTAAATTTATCAGTGGAGAAACAGTTTGTGGGAGCTATTGCATCTTGAATTTGTTATTAATCCATCTGTACAGCTATGCTGTCCCTCCGTGCTGAATGTCAGCTCTGGGAATTTTCAGAGTGGACAGAGGAAATACTGSGTCTGGAAGGCACAGATTGTTGGCTAAATAAACCTTCCCCAGGAAAGCATTTGGGTAATCATAGAATCATGGAAAGGCTTAAGTTGGAAGGGACCTTAAAGATCATGTAGTTCCAACTCCCAGTGGGAACAGGGCTAGAGAAATGGGGAAATCTGCTTCCATGCACAAAGAGGGAATTTAGTTTAAATTCCTCAGCAATGGAGCAGAGATTTTTAACATATGACATGAGAAAATTATTCTTTCTTTTTTGAGTGCTTTGTTTACTGCATAATTTAAAGGAAWTTTTTTGTCACCCTTTGCTGCATAATTGAATTTTTATAGTGCTGTTAATAAAAATGTACATCAAATGTGACAATTATTATTCTTCAATGGATTTTTATATTATTTCAGTCAGAGAGAGATATGAGAAAGCATTAAGGATAACTAAAGATGTATTCTGAAATAATKTCCATGATTTAGTATTTCTTAAAACTGGTGAAATAGTTGGATGTCTTCACTACTTCTGTGAAGTAATTCTGGATCTTCAGAGAGTCGATATATTTTAACAATCGTAAAAGAGGGGCCAATCCTGCAGTCACTTTCAGGTAAAAATCCCATTTGTTACCATGGGAGTTTTGTCAGGGTAGGGGAGACAGCTGCATCAAGATGCATAAATGTATGTAAAAAAAATGTCAGTTCCAGTATGTCATTTGTTTGAGTGTTGAAAACAGCATTATCCTTTCATGTCCCATACAGTGAGGCAGTAAATCATTTTTAAAAGGTTTGGAGATAAAGAAAAATACATTTGACCCTTTGTGCTTGAACCTGGCCCCTTACTTAAGTCACTGCCTYGGTTTCTGGGGGACATGCCACAGAAAAAATCTGCAGAATTTCCTTGTGACCATGAGTAGAATAACAGTTCAAATCTCTACAACTTACCTTTATTCTTSAAGACATATAAACTGATGGGGCTCAAAATATTTTTTCTTGTCTTTTGTTATTTGTGGGGAAAAAAAGAGGATACCTTAAACATCTGACATTAGATTTACTAGGGACAGTAGTTTCCAGATGAAGCCTTTCTTAAAAGTATATTTGGCCTTTGAAGAAGAAATGGCATTATTTCCAGAATGGAGAAAATGATGATTTAAATATGTTTTTGGATAATGGGACCACTTTGTTAATGAACAGTAATTTTCTGACTACCTCTGGAGGAATTAAGCTCATGGATTATATAATACATCTGTGAAAGCTTATCTGATCGCCCAGTAATTGTGACCTCGTTGTGAGTTGTGCAATTAAGCATTAAGCTACTATTTGGCACCACAATTAATTGTGTTTTACTTTCCTGATACGCTTCTTGACGATAGGAGCAAAATTACCRATGGCAGCAGAGGGGCTGGAGGAGTGGCACTGCCTGAGCACTGTCCCCATGCAGCACTGCAGGTGCCCCTCTCCAGCGTGGAGGAGATAATTAAGCAGGCAAAGAGCTAATGACAGTGGGGAGACACTCACATCCAGTGTGAAGGCTTTTAGGCTGGACACCAAAGCCCTTTTTCTTTCAAACCCGTGYGTGATGTTGAAAGAGGCAGCTGGGTTCAACATGAGAGGGGGTAGTTTTGCAGGAAAAATGTGAGGGTATGTTTTTTGGATATTTTCCTGCACAAAATATAAATGGTTGTTTGGAAACAAACAAGGCAACAACATTTGAGAAATATTTTTGGGGAAATTGTGACCAAAATATAAATCTTAGTCAAGTTGAAGGTAGGTTTTTGAGACATTGAGAAGAGATCAAAATGAGCAAAAAAGGCAGTGTATACAGGCAAAGACAAATGACTCCCCACTTGGAGGGGCTCTTAACACTCCTGACCCTCCAATGTGATAAAATCTGCAGGTGACCAAKAGCCAGGAGCTGCTTACCTGGAACCCCAGAGAAAGCAGGGATTTTGGCAGCAGTTCATGGATAGGAACTGATGTGGCCACAACTTAAATTACAAGGCAGGGGTTCAGATGTAGCTCTCCTGTAGTTCATGGCAGATGTCTTTGTTGACTCACTGGGTTTTCTCATATTTTTCATTAAGGAACTGTGCTGGGCATTGCTCCCTGCCCTGGTAGTGCCACCCGGATTGCTGCACGAAGTGGCTGAGCCTGTGAGACAGCTCTGAGCTGACGAAGAGCCTCATGTCGTCATGCATTAWTGGGCAAGGGCTGGAATGTGAAACAGGATGGAAAAATGGAAATTAACTTTTTGGTTCTTTCATGCTGAGAGAAGCAAGAAGCATAAGTATCCACCGTGACTGATTTCAKTAATGCAAACTAAGGAAGTATTAAAGGCTTTTTATTGTGGTGCAGTCATCCTTTCTCAATTAAACACTCTTGCTCTTGGACCTCCTCCCTGTTGGACTCTGCCATCTTTTGGGTAGTACATCAATAGCACGCCCTTTTCCGTCCTGATCTATTGTGCCCGTTTATCTTCAGAGTGAGCTTTCTTTCTAATGATCTATTAGTGAAATGCATCATTTCAGTGAGGATGATGATGATGATATACTACTCCATGGATGATGCCATCCAAAGGAAAGAAAAGGTCAAACAACAAATTCAATAGAGTTATTGGATTAAAGTCAGGCAACACATCATCTCCAAGGCTGCTTTCCTAATGCCAAAGAGGATTGCTGATACAAGCAGTGCATTCCGGGGGCTATTTCTTTTATGAGCGTGCCTGAACTGACCCCTGAACATCAAGTGAAAGCAGCACTTTGTATCATCTCAATTGAGAAAATATGAAAATATTTTTTGTGTTTGAGACTATGCATATGACAGGTTCAGCAAAAAGTCCCCAGGCACCGAGTGTCTTCTGCTCCTCTGGCCGTGCTTCTGCCTTCTGCCACGTTCACAAACACTGCCTGCACCCCTCTGCCTAGGCTGGTTCTGAAGCTGCATCCTTGGTTCACTGCAATCATAGAAGATGCTAGCAAATAAGATTTTTTAGTGAGTTGAAGTTACCAGTGTGGGATCATAGAATAGCACCTACAAAACTCTTACTTTATTGTGGTAATTTCCTTCATGGAATCTGGAAAGATATTTTACTCACGCTGTCTCTTTTCCACACAATTCAAAAATCCTGCTATGCTCAGGCTGAACCAAAAGTATTCACAGTACCTTAGAGTGATTTTTTTWAAAAAAAAGGTATGGATTTTTCTTGTCTTGTGGGTCTTATTTATTTTCTTGAAGTCCTAGAACTTTGCTCTGGAAGGACACTGAGAGGCACATAAATAATGTGACGAGTTGTATCCCAAAATGGCTTAATTGTTTAACGCCTACTGAAATGTAAATTAAGCTTATGAGAGTGCTAAGAGATTCATTTATCCATCCAAGGTCAACATATTGAGCAAGGTTCAATTTGCTGTGGGGGAGGGGTCTTCCAATGAAAAATCTTGATTTTCAGAAAAAGGCTTCAGGCTCATCTCTCCTTTCAAGTCCCCATATTTGCATTTGCTGATAATGATGAATGGTTTTTTAGTGCCAATATATGACATGTGACTGCTTGATTTTGCCATTTCATGTGTGAGACTGACATGCAATGCAGCTGCTCAGACAGTGGGAATGTGACCTGGCACTGGCCTTGGAAAATCAGAAAGGATGCTTTTGAAGCCAGGGGCAGTTTTTTGCTGTGGATGTCTCAAGAAGCTGAGGGTGGTTGTGGCCAACAGCTAAACCATTAACACTCCATTTTCTACAGCACATGACCTGTACTATCAGCTCTATCCTCACAAGGGTGGTCAGACATCTCCCAGTAGGAATCTGTGTGTGGGGAGTACTGTGGAATAAATTCAAAACACAGTRCATGCACTATATCTGTTTTCCAAGGCCTTTTCTGTTTGTTTGGCTGGTTTCTTTTTTCCATGATTAACACAAAAGACTGATTATTACTAGAGAAATTATACAGTGGGTTCCCTGGAAATCTTTGCACTCCCAAATCTCTGCTGTCCAAGCTAGGCCAAAACCACACAGAAGTTTGGTGTTTTGTGGACTTTCTCCAGTTGACAAGACTGTGATCACCACTTTGACCAACAGACATAGAAATTGCAACAACAAAATCTCATCTCATAGGCAATGAGATCTTTTCTAACCTTATCCTTTCTTCCCTCTTTTTTTTTATTTTCCTTTTCCATTTTCCTTTTCCAAAGTGTTACTTTGATGATTTTGTATTGCTGTATTACTGTACGTAATAACTCAAATGGCTGAGTACCTGCTTTCCATTGCAACCAAACTGTTCTAAAATAAACCCTACATATATCTTTATTTACAAACACTGATCATTCAGAATTGTTTCCCTCTAATCCACCCCAAGGGATCTATTATCAGGARCCTGGGTTATCCTCACTTTCATGGGGGTGGGTCATAACAGGGGGAAGGTAGAGAAAAATTCATCCTGCCTTCAGCTGATTTCCTTCCTGAAAAATTCATCCCATTAATAGCCAGGAACARCTATTCTGAGACCTTCAGTTCTTGTCTTCTAGTCAGAGGTAGCATACAGAGCATTGAATGGAAATATCAGAAATTCATTGTAACTCAGAAGGAGTGTAAGACAGCAAAATCACAGAAATATGCCAGGCACAGAATAATTCCTGCAGAAGAAACTTGGAGACTCTTTCAGCATTTTTGTCAAATTCCATAATCTTCAACTTTCTTTTGTTTCAAGAAATGTATGTTCAGGGGTGCTGCTGCTTCTTAATTTGAAGCTGTTTCAAATACTTTAACTGGTTCAGAATAAAACTTCATGGAAAGCATGATTTTTCTGTGTTGAGTKAGGGCATTTAGCAAGATAGAAAAATGAGAAGTCAGAGGGTTTTCTTGTTTTTAAAAGCTTGAGCAAATTTCTGGGAATGGCATGTCAAATGTAGCTTGTAAAATTACGCAATTCCATTTTGTGACAAYATTTTCAGCCATTCTAGGCTTGATTCTGCTTAAAATAAGACTGAGAACCTGTTTAGCATGTAGAGGTGTGTGTCCATGAATCACAGAGCTAGTCCTAGGAAGTATGGATCTACACRTTTGCAACAGCAAAAGCTATTGTAAATGTGCCTGGAAAATAATATGGATTAACGGATATTTAAAGAAAAGATTCTATAGCACAGACAAGCAAACTCGTGATTTTCTGAGATGTGAGTATATTTTCTATTTCACTAAATGCTTTTTAGAACAGCCACCACAAACAAATTAATGCTTCAAGAGATGCACACACACTTCCCTATACTATACAGTTATAAACATTTCCTAAGAGCAAAACAAAGGCTGGTTCTTATTGAAGAAAACCTCCAGTATAAGGAATTAATAACACCTCAGTATGAAATATTTTTAAATACATTTTTCTCAGGTTAACTATTTCGTAAGAGTGCAGAAATCCACTCTACACCAGTGTCTCCCCATCCCAGAGCCCRGGAGATGCAACATCAGCTCATTGCACCTGTAGCCTGATTTTGCAGTGGGCCAAACTTTGTCTCTGATAATAAATAAATAAGTGAATGAAAGAAATGTCATCTTGTCGCTAATGGTATTTGCGTCATTTTGCAGCTGTGCTGACTTTGAAGTGAGCAGCCAGTGATTTTTGAGTTAGCTAGGTGAAGTGGAAAATAATGATGGATTCAGTAGTCTTTTGTCACTTTTAGGCCTGAATTTTCCTGATGTCTGTGTGAGTATTGGCTATGTACTGCCTGTCAGCAGTGAAAAATAGATTCCAGTGCAGGTCCTGCTGGAAGAAAAAATCTGGGCCATTTAGTTTCACATCATTTCCCCTCAATTCCCCTTTATAATGAGTGTTAATAAATAACTTGGGRAAAAGGGTTCATGATCTTTTATCACTCAAATGTACAACAATGAAAATTAAAATGGAGGAGAAACCGATAAAAAGCCTAATACCTCATAAACATTCTTTACCCAAAACAATGAATAMTAGGAAATAGAAGCAGCTCTTAATGGGAAGATTTGGAGGTTTGAGACCGTTCTTGATTAGGCTTTTTTGCCCTAATTTGTTGTACAGCTTCTAACATTTCTTTCAAGGCAGAATAACAYAGGTCAATAGTCGACTTAAAAATCTTTAAGAACTGGAATGATTAGTGATTTGAGCAAGAGCCATTAGCCCGTGCACCAACATGTGCTTTTTCAGACATGAGCTTGTCTTTGGGCAAGGAGCATAAATCTAAAACTTCAAACTCCTCTGTTTGCATAAAACAGATCAATACTCAGCTCTCCYGAGGGATGCATCGATTTGGTCAAAAGGAAGGAGGGACTGATGGTTGCAGGCTCTTTTTTGATCTGGTTTTCTGTAGGAAACCATGTTTATTGTATTGTGTGTGCCTGCCTCCCTGATAGACTCTGCTACTCAATTTCAACCATATTTTAGACAGATTTCAGCCAGTGCAGAGGATGTTAAAGATATTGGGGTCTGACAATTTCTGTGTAAACAAGAGGTGTAGTTTGGAAACAAGAGTGAGGATAGCAGGTACAACATGGTGCACCAGCAGAGATTTCTCCAAAATTCTTGGGGCACGTTTTCTGATTTCTCCACCCAGGGGGAGCTGATCACAGCCCTTGTTTGGCTTGAGCTCAGCTCATATCTCAGCCTAAGTTTTTATTTCATGCAATGCTAGGCAATTGCTAATGATCATGGGAAGTTGATTACTCAGAGTTCTAACATCTTTTTTATAATCCAGAGAGAAAACTCCTTTTTCCTGGCCTGTCTTGCCCATTTGGGGTCTAAGGAATTTGGGAAAAACTCAAAGTTTTTCAGTTACAGTATTGGGGCCAAGGAACTCTATCCTGGCTGAAGTGTCTGGGTGCCATGGAAATATGGATGATGTGTGTTCATGTGCTGTCCTGTTTCCTCACGGCCTTCTCTCAACTCCAGCTCCAAGCAGAAAGGAAACTCTACCTGTTCACCTGACATAATCACAGAGCAGAGGGCAAAAATGCAAAATGGAATAGGTAATCATAATTCTATCCCTTCACTATTCCAGCATTCCCAGAATTTTCACTTTCCAACAAGTAGATGACTTACTCGAACCGAAGCTTCCTTTCGCAAGCAGCGACTTCCCATCACCTTTATTTTTCCTGCAAAGAATCACACCATGAACTTTTGGACAGAGGAAAATACATACACAGAACAAAGGAAAATATGTAAGGTGGTGCAATTGGCTTTTGGGACAATTTAAAGGCAGCACCCAGGTGGAAGAAAGGTGTGGCAGGTGACAAACTGTAACTTTTGGTGGTTAATAATAATAATAATAATAATAATAGTACACAGTTTTCTTCCACAATCTTCATCCTGCAGTTTCTCTCATTAAATGTGAAATCAGGCAAAAAAGATTTTGATGTTGCTTTTATCTGCACAAGGTAGGTTTCCTCTTTTCTACATTGCTGTGGTGGGAAAAGCAGTGGGAAGAGAGACAGCTCAGCTCCACACCAGAGCACCTCTCTTGCCCTGTCTACTGGAGTGGGAGGCAGGAAGATGCTCACAATTAGCAATGAACATTATCATCAGGCAAGTGATTTATAAATATTCCATGAAACAGGGCGCTGGATTGCACAGGCAACAGCAAATATTGTAGCAGATTTATTAGTGGAGCATGAAACATTTATATTTTTCAGATGACAGGACAGATGATGACTGTGTTATGCTAGCAGGCAGGATGAACCTCATTCGAAAAGTGCCTCATAGGTGATGGGTGGATGTGACAGCAAGATGAATTAAGGTCTTTCAGCWTCAAGATGGTGTGATAGAGCCTGGGAATTGAAAACTAAACACCAGTGGTATCCTTCAGAAAGCTCAGCTGAGCTTTCTTTGTGTAAGTCGAGGCACAGCCTTGATAATTGTGTAGCCCCGGTGACATTGGCAGGGATTGAATTTTCCTGTCATCTTTTAGCAGAGTGATTCACTGCTTTATAAATGTTTACTGCTTCAAATTARAGTGATAGTTAGGAAGAGATTGAGTGAAACTGATGTTCCCCAGAGATSTGGACTTTGAAAAACAACTTTCTTGAAGGGGTTTTGAGCCAGTGACAACTTCTTTTTCCACTGTTCATTAAAAGCATTACACCCCACAGCTGTCAAAGAGCTGGACTGCAGTGGACCTACACAAAAAGCTGATGGAGGAGGATTGCTGAGTAAGATCTAACTCAGAGCTGGAGTCCAGGTAGGGCTRAAGGAGTAAGTAATTATACACATTACATAAATTGAACAGTCAAGGTCTTTGGAGTTACTGGTGTTTAATTACACCATGTCAGCTCTCAGAGGGAAAGGAAAAGGTCGTGGAGTAGAATCAAATAGGACTTTCTCTCAGCCATCAGCTGCTCAGAGGGAGAGACTGGCATYGTTATCTCTTCTGCATCTTTTATCCCCTTCTAGATTCTGCCATTTTAAGTGACACCTTCTTTGATATAAGCACATTTCCAGATGATAGATCTTTCTACCTATCACTCTACTACCACGTTTAAATACATTTCCTTGAAGCAGCCCAGTATGTGAATGAATTTCATGCCTCCTTTAAAATGTRTATGCAGGTGGATCAAAACTGTGCTTGAGATGGCAGCTAGACTGACTTATATCCTGGGAATGTGTCCCCTGTGAAACTTCACTGTATACATCAAGATCATCTACCTTTCACACTCAAATACTTTGAACTCAGCTACGTCCTGACAAATTGCAATGGTTTCCTTCACAAAGAGAAAGGGGGAGCTTGTGCACCTAGGTGACATGAACTTTTTCTTTTTTTTTCCTCAAGCATGAAACTAGTTTTGTCTTTTTACAGGGAACTCTGCAAAATACAAAATAAAAAAAATTTAAAAATTTAAAAACCAAAACCAAAGCTAAAAGCTGATGTCTTCCCTGGTTTTTGGGAGTATTGTACAACATTATTTTAGTCAAGATTGGACTAATTCACACCAGAGTCTCACCCTCTTGTCATTTCACTGAAGAATGAATTACTGTTATACACTATAGTTGGTCAACTCAGATTTGTCTGGTTCCACTGAGACACTGATTTACCTCTCCTTTTAGAAGCCACATTCACTCATAACCAGCGCCAAAGGGTTGTGTCTTCATTTTACCAATGATCTGAACTCCATATTTTTATTGTAGGGACATTTGAGGAGGGTATGGGAAGCCTGCAGGACTTGAGCAGACTCCCTGTCCTTAATCAATACTACACAGTGGCTGTGCTGGCTGCAAGCAAAGGAAGCCCTTGAGATTTAACCTATTTCCATTTTCAGGCTTGCTGGCTGCATCTACAAGCACTGCTGAATTAGTAGGCGACAAAAAATACGGGTAAATGTTAAGAAAAATCTGTGCTCCACACTAAGAATGGATAAAAAAATTATCAATTTTCCTGTGATTGCATACGTCAGACTTTTCTAAATTGTGACCTAAAGCAATTGTTTGACCACTCAGAGGTCAGGCAGGCAAGGTTGTCCCTTGGCAGCTTCTCCCTGCCCTGGCTGCTGTCCTGSAGCACCTCTGGCATTCTGCAGTGTTCTCCAACTGGGGTCTGTCCCCCTCWCTCTCAAGCTGAAGTTTGTAGGAAAAGATAATTTCCTCTAATTTTGACTTAAAAATTGGGAAAATTGAAAGAAGCTGGGAGAACTGGAAAAAAAAAAATGAACTTTTGGTCTTCATTTCTCTGTGGAGTGTCTAGCATTGTGAGTACTGCTTACAGATTCATTTATGTGGTTTAATTCATCCTCTTGGACAATGGGTGCAATCCTGATGACAGTTATTTTTTTCAGAAAGGTGCAAAATGATTTTATGTGCTTTTGAGAACTATTTAAACAGCTGGATGAAAGGGCACTTATGGCTAAAATGGGTTTGCTGTATCTCTTGAATTTGCTGGTGCAGGATGCTCAGTGCAATCTGAATTGCCTTTTGTGCCTGGCACAATGCACTCTCTTTTAATTTGCTCATACCATGAAATCTGGGACTAGAAGTTACATATTTGGCAACAAGTAGGTTTCACAGGAGTTTGGATGTCAGAGCAGAATGGGCTTTCATTGCATAATGAACAGGAGAAAGGGAATGMACCCCTACAAAGGTATTTTACAAAATTCTTCCCATGAACATTGTGTTATTAGAGTAGCTAGTGAGTTAAAACAACATTTGAAATCTCAACAAGCCAAGGAAGATCATAAAACTGCTAGGAGCAGCTAAACAGCACACAGCACACAAACATTGTAAATTAAGACAAAAGCAAATGACTGTAAATGCCAGCAGTCCCTAAAACRTTAGGGACTAATTTCTAACAAACCATTAGCTGCACAGGGAATTGTCAAACATTATTAAATATAATTTGCTGCATCTGCTTTATTATAGAATTCATTTGGCACATATGCTATTTATGTTGTACACTACTTTTTTTTGCTTTGTGTAGCATCTTTTTCTTCAAGCCTTACATTTCACCCCAGCATAGYAGAGCAAGTGAATCAGGATTTATTCCACTTCTGTTCTAGGAACCCAGTTTGTGTTTGCATTCACACTTACATATGAACCAGTTTCCCTCCTGCCCTCCACCTCCTCCCACAAGCAGCTGCACATGAATTTTTCTGCATTACAGGCCCCAGCAAGTGCTCTTTCAGCTGCCTGATGCTGTGAATGCATGTGTGGAGAGCATGGTTTGCAGCCTCTGCAGGAACACTCCTATCATCAATATCATTGTGCCATTAATATTTAAATGGATCCATGCTCTGAATTATATCGGGGTTTTTTTTTTTTTTTGAGCTAATATTCAAGGAGTAAGTGATATCCTGTAAGCGTTGTTATCTACCACATCAGCCAGCCAACGCTGCAATCTTGATCAAAAATAATAATGCCATCCATAACRCTGTAAAGATTTATTAGTTGTGACAGATCTATACATTAACAAATCACTACATGGTCCTGAATGCCAAGTAAACAGAGCCAGTCTCATAAGGAATAGGATGACTTTTTGGGAAACCTATTAAAGAGTGTTTCACRCAGGAAAAATCGGGTCTGAAAATARTCCAGATGTTTGTGTGTGTGCACGAGTGATGGATGGCTGTCTGTCCACTCCTGCTCTTCTCTAGGCAGGGTGGGGGATGACTGGTAAACCAGGATGGGCCCAGTGTTTTCTGGCACAGTTCTAGTTCATGATCTGCTGGAGGTTGAATTTGTTCTGATTCGGTTCCAACTTTTCTTCTACTAAACTTCAGGATAATTGGAAAGAAGAAGCAATTAGTTTTCCTCAGAATGTCCTTTTTTGTCTTTTAAAATGTTGTAAAAGTTTTTAATGAAAATAAAATGCTTAGATATGAGTGACACATGCTGAAATACTCTCTCTTCATTTTCTGAATGTTAGTTTAATAAGATCTTTGAGATATTTATTTGGTCCTGAGCTGAGACAGAAGGAGAAATAGTTAATCCTCCAGATTCTGCAGACTGGGGGATCTCTTTTCTTSCCCGGAGAAAGTTTCATTGTCAAGGCCATCACCCTCCGATGGTCTATTGACCCTGGCTGACCAGGTCCTGTACAGCTTAAAACACACAGTAGGATCAGCTGGACAGGCTTTCAGCCTACTCTTTCTTCTGAAATATGCAATTTATGGAGCTTTAATAGATAATATGTTAGGAAAACATTTTTTGCAGTGCTCATAGGTATAGAGCCCCTGATATTATTGGGGGAATGCATCATAAGCTATGAATTTCACCCCTGAGTCAATATCCAAATATTAAAATCCTCTTTTTAAATATGGGAAAGTGAGAGCAGGATGATTTGTGTAAGGACATCCAGCTGCTCAGTGATGGAGCTCGGGACTGAACCTCATCTCCTGCTCACACTCCTGATACAGAGCTGCCTTTCCACCTGTCTCACAGACAGACAGCATCTTCAGAGGGTTTGGGAATCTTAACTGATGTCACATATAACAATTAATAACTGACAAATTTGCTRCTTGGCAGTGGAACGTAAGAACACRGAGRAGTGTTGAATATCTTCAGAACCTTTATCAACTGTGTATTAAAATATATAAAGAGTTGAGAAATTGCATATACAGGTAATTCGGATTGAGAGGGGAGGATTTTGCCCGGGGATTTAACATCTAAAACAGGGGGATATTAGCAGCAGTGGTCAGGAAAATTATGAAATGGGACCAAAGCAGCAATTTAATCCCAATATTGGAACTGTGCAGAGGCCACGCTTACATAATGCTTACATGCAGCAGACATAACCTGAAACAGATTGAGCTCAGCCTGGACATGGGGATAAATCACTGGGGAGAGTGAAATACAGCAACAGGTTACCTGTAGGGACTGTGCTGTCCTTGGGGATTTTCAATTCATGACTAGAAAAAGCCCTGAGCAACCTGGTCTCATCYCACAGATGCCTCAGCTGCCCCATTATCCTATGAAAGTGGCACTCACTTCAACCCAGAGGCCAACCTGGGACACAGCAATGTGGTTTTTATTGACAGGAGAGTGAGGATGTGCCAGGAATTATTCAGCAACTTCACAAYGGAGTTAGGATGCAAGTAAAGAATATATGATTTGGCCTTTTGTGACCAGCTTGTCAATATTACAAGCCAGTCTCTGTTTTCCCTCCAGAATGACTTCAGGCCAAAGAAAACCTTTGTGCTTTGCTTTGTCACTCTCTTTCCCCTCCCCTTGTGAGAAGTCCAGAGAGCAGACATGAGGTGTATTCTGAATTAGAAGAAGTTGCTCTTATATAAGAGCACACAACTTTCTATATACATTCTTCTCCACCAGGCTTTTGCAGGATGCTTTCAGGCACTGCCCACTCTGCCAGCAGGATGAGATTGAACACTGTACCAATATCCCCCACATGGCAGCCCCTATGACTAGACCATCAAATCAGCCAGTGACACACCACCGGTGGAAAAGCCATCAATCTGTCTCCATAGTGACACATCTCCTACTGAGATACTCTGGGTAAAGCACAGCTAAGAATCAAAGTTACAAAAGGTGGGGTTTTGTCCTGTAGATGCTGTTTATGTTTGCCTTTTATGCTTTTTTTTTGGTGCTGGTTTGTGTGTTTTGTTGTTTTTTTTTGAGAACAGGTTTTGCTGTCACGTATACTTAGGTAATTCCTTTTTTGTGCACTGGTTCATAGAATTGTGGAATCATAGAACAATTTGGGTTGGAAGGGACTTCTAAGATCATCTAGTTCCGTATCCCCAGCTATGGACAAGGACACCTTCCCCCAGACSGTGCTTCTTTAATCCCCATCCAGCCTGGCTTTGAACTCTCCCAGGAATGGGGCATCCAAAACTTCTCTGGGCAACCTGAGCCAGTGCCTGACGACTCTCACAGAGAGAATTCCTTCCTTATATCCAACTTAAACCTCCTCTCTCTTTCTGTTTACAGCCATTATCTTTTGTCCTTCTTATAAAATACATGTCTGGAAGCATATAATGGGTTAGGACTGAAGAAGAAAATCTCTAAAGCCTGGATCCAAGGTAACAAAAAAGGTAGTTACACATTACTACAATGGGGTCACTTCATGAGAAATTCCCCCAGCTTCAAACTCCCAGAACATCTGTGTGTAGCCAGGGTTGAAAACCAGATCTGAATTCTCCACTCTGAGCTCACCTCTAATAATTAACAATCCCTTGCTGGATTAATAAACATGCCAGGTCAGGAATCTTGTTCTCATTTTACCTATTTTTCTGACCTGTCCGTATTAGCACATAACTTGAAAAAAAATTCTAGTTTTACTTATTGTAGTATTTGGGAGTTCTGAAAAATTGCCTGCCACTAGAGGTTATTCAAATTCTGGTCTTGATGTATTAGCCTAGACAGTTTTAAAGCCATATCTACAGCGAGTAGTTAGCCATACTGCTGAACAGACATTTTTTTAAATGAACTACAAAGARTAGTCTATTGTGGTTAGCTTATTTTATTTACAGCATTTCACATGGTGTGAACATTAAAAATTTACAGAGTTATATTGATTTGCAGCTTCATCAAACCATTTCTACCCAAACTCCAGACCCAAACCCTTTCAGGAAAGGTGCCTTATTCAAATGGTTATTTGTGCTGCTCTGAAGGCTGCGCTMTGCCAGGCGGCCATAAATTCATCCCCTGGCAGAAAGTTAAAGAGGAGGCTCAGAAAGTGAATAATTGCCAGGAAGCATCAGGAAAGGAGTCTGCTAGTGCATGTGGGAGAGGTGGGGGAAACCGGTGTGGCTGGGAAGGGTTTAATAAATGAGTTTTCCGTGTGTCTCCCAGCCTGCAGGGACACAGGGTGGCACTGTTGTCAGCCACATGGCTGACTCCAAAGCATTACCCATTCTTAGCTGGTGAGAAAGAAATTTTGTCATTTCTGTCACTCTCCAGATTAAAAAAAAAACAAAAAAACCCCCAAAAAATCCAAAAAACCCACCCCAAACACTAACAAATTTGAATAGACCACAAAACCAAATGGTRCTGGGTAATGGTACACAGTTTTTTGCAGTGACACTTCTGCCTGACAAGTGAATCACAAAATAGGAAAAGAAAAAAAAAAACCCAAACAACTAAACACTCTAAAAATCCAGAATGCGAGAGAAGTCCAAGTAACAAACAGAAAACTCACAAAAGCAAAAAAGTGTGTGATGGAAATAAAGATGCCAAAGATGCCCTTCTCAACCCCATTAATGGGTACTTAATTAGGCGTAAAATTTATGAAAGACATTGGAAATGTGATCTTTTATCCCATTAGGAGAAAACCAGGCTGGCTTCAAATCTGTGGGAGAGCTGGGTGAGATTCATATGTAAAAAGATACATCTCCATCAGGAAAGATATATTGAAAACATCTGGTAAAGTTCTTTGGCCAGCAGTTTGAATGTCTTGGAAAAAAAAATTACAGAACCCTTTTGGTCCCCTTTGTACAAAACATGTGGAATTAAACTGTATTTCATGCAGATGTGATATTCTAGGTTATTCAGTTTTCAGTATCTCTTCTCACAAGCCTTAGAAATACCTCAATACCCAGAATTTCAAAAGCGATTGTAGTGGAAGAATGATTGGCTTCACTTTTCAAGACAAAGGAGTCGAAGTTCCAGATATTTTGGAAGCACTAATCTAATTCTGGTACTCTTAGCCTAACTTTTTTTTTTCACACTGTTATAACCCAAACAATTCTACAGTAAAACTTTCAGATTTACACCAGTGTAAGTTACAGCAGGATTGAATTAATCTTAACTTATTTAACTCACAGCTCATATTTATTAACTGACCAGCATAGTACAGACCAAGTTACAGTTAATTCATTTGAAAGCATCCAGAGCAGAGGAGATGAAAAAATGAARATAGGATCTGGTAGCTCAATCTGATTCTGAAAACAGTACATTAAAAGAAAATGTGGTATGAAAGGCAAAACTTTGCTTGAATTTTGTTGGTCAAAGCCAGGGAAGATCTGGATGATTGTGCAAGTTACACAGCAGCTGTGAGGAGATGAAGAGAGATATCTGAGCAATTTGCATTAATCTGAATGCATGGATTTCCCACTGGAAGGACAAGTAGGAACAAGAACAGACAAAGATGGTGTTTGATCCCTGTGGCATCACTTCCCACTCACATGGGCTGGCTGTGGGGAGCTGCTGCTGCCCTGGGAGGGGGCACTTCATGGAAGGGCTCTGTGCTGGGGGCTGTAAAAAAGGCAACAAACAGGAGAACATGTTAGGGCTGATTATCAGCAATCTGGTGTTCTGTTTTGAGGCCTTTGTCCACTGTCTAAATTACYCAGTGTGTTACCCAGCAGCTTATGGTCAGATCTGAAGACACTTAGGCTCTTCAAGTAAATGCAGGTGATTGAGTCCATCAGTATAATCCATTACCTTCCCCAGCCTAATCTTTTAAGTCTCTGGTAATTTTTTTTTTCATTGGCAAAGTAACCCCAGCACCTGCAGTTTTGCTCTAGGGGATATATATAAGGAAGGAAAATTGTTCCTGTGAACACAGAATTGCTTTGGCCCATAAAATGGGGCATCCCAGGAAGGATTTATTATTTGTAATGGTCTTATAAGCAATAGTGAGATAAAAGCAATGTGAGATTTGAAACAACATGAGTGTTTTAAGGAGAGATCTGAGTGACAGGAGATAGTGAAAATATCTTCCTTCCCTTTGCTGGCATTTCAGTGTGTTCATTGAGTCAAGAAAGGTTTATACTGGGAAAGGAAAGGAAAGAAGGAAAGGAAAGGAAAGGAAAGGAAAGGAAAGGAAAGGAAAGGAAAGGAAAGGAAAGGAAAGGAAAGGAAAGGAAAGGAAAGGAAAGGAAAGGA
>NW_026623289.1:280256-282881 GCF_030028575.1 Malurus melanocephalus
AAGGAAAGGAAAGGAAAGGAAAGGAAAGGAAAGGAAAGGAAAGGAAAGGAAAGGAAAGGAAAGGAAAGGAAAGGAAAGGAAAGGAAAGGAAAGGAAGGAAATGAAACAGAAAAGAATGGAAAAAGCTCACTCATAACCTATTTAACTGCTGTCAATATAAATGGCAAAGATTCTATTCTAGTTTATTAAGCAGAATTAACCTTCCTAGTGAGAGTATGCTATGGACCTGGGGTTTGCCTGCAATCCTMCTTCCAAAGGTGTAAACTGGGGCTGCTTAATGGAAATGCAGGTCATATCACTGGGAAAATTATGCAGAAGGGAGTTGCATCTTTTCCTAATTCTGATTCTTTATCTTTTACAAAGATCTCTCTTAATGGTACGGTTCTTTTCTACCTTGTCATACAAACCACTAAAGGAGGGAGGGGGAGGAAGAGAGTTCATTCTCCTAAAGCAGGTCCACTGGAGAAGTATTTAGGTTTTATAAATAGGTCTATAAATAATACATTTCTATTTCTGCTGGTTTTATTGCTATTGATATGCAATATAGTCCTCCGGGCTTAAATCTGCAGATATTTTTATTACTAGAGGTCGTTGCCGTGCTGCATTGTACAAACAGCACACTGCATTCACCTCGGCAAATGTTTATTTTTGCATGCCTCAGTGCCTGCCTTGAAACAGCAGTGCACTGGGTGTTATCCATCTCTCCTACCTGTCCTTAGATTTTGCTAAGTGCATACTTTTATGGATCAGTTGAAAGGCCCCAATCACTCTGTAATTTAAGATTTTATGCCTGAATGCTGGATGTCATCTTAATAAGTGTGGTGGTGTGTGCGCGTGTGTCAGGAGGTATAAAAGGAAATCATGCTTTGTTTCCGTGATGGATTTCTGTGACTATTTCATGATACTGTCTGCACTTTGCTAATTGAATAAGGATTATTTTGGAATGAGGAAAGCTGTAGCTGCTGAATAAGATTCAGTCAGTACAATTAAAATGTTAACATAGAGTGCTGTTAAAGATGCAATTCCCTTTTTTCTCATTGTGCACAGAAGGAGCTGAGGTGGGTGGGTGGTCAGCTGCTGAGTTTTATTCTCTTCCAGCTTCCATTGTGGCATACCACTAGTCTGCAATAATTTCCTTTTCTGAAGCTTGTTGTAATTGTATTGTTATGCATGTCAGGTCACCAAATGAGACCCAAGGCTGCTTGCCTGCTGCTGTGTAACTACCCAGCAAAAACTTGAAGCCTCCCCTAAGATATTTGTATGCTGGTTTCTGAAATTTGCCATGTGCTGCCTAATATATGCACAAACAGCCATGCTGCAAAACTGCTTTGAAGATACAGAGCTTGGATGTTTGTGGGGCAGCAAAATCATGTAGGCACCTCTGTGTTCCCTCAGCTGCTGAGCCTGAGCCAGAGGGAAGCTGGGCTGCAAACCTGTGCATTGGACATCTCAAGCTATCATGGCATCAYAGAAACAAGGCTGTCTGGAGGGTGATGGAAACCAAAGAGATGGCCAGTGCAGCCCCTAAAGCCCTGGGACACTCCACACTTCCAAGCAGGGTCTAATGAAATGACAAGCACTCCCCTTCTCCCTTGTCATCACCTCCGTCACATCATCCTGCAGAGATCAGCCCCTCRCTCACAAAAAGGCTTTCTCCTAAAATATATTAACCTCCTCTTTCTCRTGTCAGTACTCTAATTGAGACTTAATGTATTTACCTCTGCTTTTGTCAGCCCCCTCCCGCTCCCCTTTTATCGCTACGGTGTTGGATTAGCATCCATAAGCACGGTGCCCTTTCCTGCACGTGTCAGATGGGCAGAGTGCTGTCAGTGAGACCTATCATTTAACCACTGGTGCTCTGGATCATTASCACAGTGCCACAGTTTCACCCTCCATCCTGGTGCTTTCCCTTCAGTAGATTTCCCTGCACAAGTCTCAYGTTCAAAATGATGGCTTAAGTGCACATGTTATTTGCAAGATTTAATTATATGGTGGTGAAGTTGTGAAATTTTCCTCCTAATTAACAAGGGAAAACTTGGCGCAGGAGAAAGGGTATAATGGGAAAACGCCTTTTGCATTTCATCGTGAATGATTCCTGCACGAGGCTGTCGCAGTGGTGCGTGCTCTGATCGTTGGCTTCCCTGGAATGGATCAGGCACAGGTGGGGATAAGCTGTCCACAGAGAGGTACCTGCAAGGAAAACAGTGGTGGAGGAGCTGGAGATGAGCAGAGCTTTTCTCTACAAGAGAAATATCCAAAGACTTTCAGGGAACTGCTTTTCACAGGCGTGTTGACCTGCAGCAAGCAGGGTGAGGCCAAAACAATTTTACACTGAGGTTTCTTTCCAAACTGATATCTAGAGATTCTGTTCAGATTCATATCCARGCTTCAGGAATTACATCCCAGCATCAGATGGGAATTAGAGACTCAGGCAAAAAGATGTTGCTCCCATATGATGAGAATCTGGTTTTATTTCCACAGATCTGACAGCCTCCTTATGTGCTTTTCCAAGGTGGGACAAACTGTTATCTGTCCTCTTCTTCCCTTCCCTTCCCTTCCCTTCCCTTCCCTTCCCTTCCCTTCCCTTCCCTTCCCTTCCCTTCCCTTCCCTTCCCTTCCCTTCCC
>NW_026623289.1:283381-289131 GCF_030028575.1 Malurus melanocephalus
TGCTAAATGGCTGATGCCCTCAGGCTTTTGAAGCACTCAGCTCCTCCCAGCAGCCTGGGTTCCTTGCGCCCATGTCACTCTTTCTGGGGCTCCCATTTCCCACTTCTCAGTAGAAGAGTCTTCTAGGGCCTGGAAATCACCTTTCAGAGAAGGAAGAGTGCCACTGGGAATTCCTGGGAGACCAAGTAGCTGGAGGGTTCTTCTCCTTCTTTTGCAGAAGCTCAGTTGATGGAATTAATCTTGTGAAATTTTGGAGACCCCAAACAAGTAGAAATTGCCATGTTTAAGGATTTCCAGATAACTGGATAACTGAATACAACAGAAAACTCACTTTTCGAAAAAATAAAAGTACTTTAGTCTTGTTTCGTCTTTCTTTTAAATCAGAAATGACATTGTAATGCATAACACAACCTTCCTCCTAAAGCTAGCATTTGAATCTTTGGTTTTGACCAGATCTAAAAAGTTTGGATTTTTTTCTCTGACCTTTTGATGAATTCAGTGCACTCCYATGGAAAGTTCTAAGAGCAGCAGTGCATTGATGTTTTCATTCATCATGCAGTCACCTTATCTGACATCAGAATTCCACGTGCTTTTTCTTTAGGGCACACTGCTCGGATACATAATCCTGTTCTCCAGACTTCTGATAATGAATAATCATTTTCACGGATCAACCTAATTAGGTAGCTRAGAGCATTGCCTACAACAGAGTGAAAAAGTGTGTATATTCACAGCTAGACAACTGTTCATTAGGGGCCTGACCTTGGAGCCATTATTCATGTTGAGTGGTACTYGCTTACAGGAGATACTCCCATTGTCTTCAGCACACATATTATCACATAAAATATCATCTGCCAATGTTATGACTTCCTTAACATCCCAATATTTTYTACCTACAATGACACCTGGTGTAAATTATGCAAACAAATTTTTGACTAGAAGGCAGCATCGGCAGCGGTGCTGTACATTTCATCTCATGATGAAATGGGAAAAAACCCTCCTGATGCAGCGAGCCAGCTCCCAYCCTAGAGCTGAGATAATCATAACTGGCCTTGAGTATTCTCCCAGTCTGTAGTGTGTGATTTAAAGTTTGTTTACTTTAATCCTCTTGAGGAAACCTGTCTGACCTTGTGCTGCAGAAGGAAACAGCCCTGACCACGCTGCAGCTGCCGGGGCAGGTACCAGCAGCTGGGGGCCCGTTGACGCATTAAAATGCACTAATGCAATTGCAAGCAGTTGTTTCACCATTCCCTCAGGGATGACTGGATTTGAATTGCAGATTCTTGTTTTCTTCTCTGGCGCTCTCTGTGTTTTTCTGTCCATTTTTCCTCCTCTTACCCTGGAGGTCTGTCCCTCTCTGACCAGCTTGGTCAGTTTGAGTGCTGTGTCCTGCACAATGGCCACATGTCACACAGCCCTGTGTATGTACATACCTCTGGGAAGGGATGTTGGGGGCAAGTTGTTGCTGCCAGGCCAGTTCATATACCTATTTGTGCCCTTTCCTGTGCATATTGATAGGGAATGGGCTGCTTTATTGGATCAGCTCCCTCCTTGATGTGTTGGTGATTGGTCTCTCTTCTGTTGCAGTAGAGAATAAACAAAAGCTGTTCATCATCAGACACCCATGTAACAGATCATCACTTTTTTTTTTTCATTTCCCAGTGAGTCCTTTCAACAGTGGAAGGAGTGCTGGAGGCTCCTTTCTCAGAGAGAATACCAAGGTGAGGGGTCAGTCCAACATGGAAGAAGTTGTGTTTCAGGGACAGATAATCCCTCTGAAGTTCTGAGATATCCAGGTTTTCTCCTCATTTTGCCACAGATTGCCTGCAGGAGCTTAAGTAAATCATTGATCTCCTGCCCCTGCCCTGCCATGTGACACACTTGGGACCTGTGTGCCCTGACAGAATATTTCCTGCTCTGTCTCTGCTCTGTCTTGCTCTTTTTTCCTGGTTCAACCCAGCTGGAAACAAAGTACCTTGCAATTGCATACTCACTCCCCTCCCCTCCAGTGGGATAGAGAGGAGAATTGAAAAAAGGTAAAATGTGGGCTGAGATATATAAGAAAGATTTAGTAATTGAAATAAAGTAAAAAAAAAAAAAATCATTGTCATCATCATCATCATGGTGATGAAAAGTGAGTGTTGTAAAACCCAAAAAACCCAAGTGAGGCAAAATACTTATTCCCAGCTGGCCAAAGGCCATCTCACCCCTGAACAGAATTTTTCCCTGCTTCCAGCTAAGTCCCTCCAGTTATATACTGGACATGATGTTCTGTGGTATGGAATACCCCTTTGGCTGGTTCAGGTCAKCTGTCCCAGCTGTGCTTTCTCCCASATTTTTGTGCATCTCTTCACTGGCAGAGCATGAAACCCTGAAAATTCCTTAAGACAGTCCCTACTTAGAGGAAAACAAAACATCAGTGTCTCATCAACATTATTCTCATACTAAATCTAAAGCACAGCTACCAAAAGGAAAATTGCCCCTATCCCAGCCCAAACCAGGACATCTTTTAAAGTAAGCCCATGTCACCCTGACTGCCACTCTGCATCCAGCCCCACCCAGTGCKGGCACAGCCAGTCCCCTGCCTTRCCTTGYYCTGCAAGCACCACTGTGCCATGGGYAGCAATAACCAGGCAGCCCCTGTATTTGTGAAATACTTTGCTGTGTGACAGCTTTTCAATACAGGTAAACTCCGTGGAAGAGGCAGAGGTAATGAGCTTGTGCGTTGGTTTAATATATCAGGCAAGAACATTGGCAAGTACAAGGCACCTTCTAACCACCATGAGCGATTTGTGAGCGRTGCAGATGCTATCTGCTGCCAGGGGAAGGGGGCTGTGTTTTAATATGTGAGGCATGTGTTGCTGTCAGGTTTTGTCAAAGAAAGGATGGTTTATCTTATCTGGTGATCAGGCAGCTCTGAATAAAACCACGGCACAGCACGGTGACATTGACATGGGAGGTGAGCTCTGGAGACAGCCTTTACAGGGGGAGTGGGTSAGAGGGTTTTGTGTCCAGYAGATYCTCTCCCCTCTCTTCTTTTTCTTSTTTTTCCARTGAGGAGCTGCCCAAARAAAGAARYATGTTAAAACCTTCTTTTTTTTGTTCTTCAGCTCTTTGGTCCGCCAAGATCTAGCACACAGCCTTTGAGTGAGTGTGTGGGTCCAGGGTGACCAGATGGCAGGTAAAACAGACCTTTTCGCCAAAGAGAGGTGGCACTGGACCAGATCCCAAGCCCCAGTGAAACTCTCAGTAGCCACTAGTGTCATTCAGGTTTCTGCTGTGTCAGATGAAAGCAAGAGGAGAAACATATTGCCACAATCCAGGAGTTATACTGGAAGGACTTTCAAGCCCATCAATGTCCATGTTACTGCTAGAGGTTTGGGCTTAAGTATTCCCCTCCTTGCTTTTGCCAAAATCAATCCATGTACACCAGAATTCTAAACTCTGTTTCATGAGGAATCAGGTGAAACTTTTGGGCCTGATGGTTGTAGAAGATGATCTGACTAAACTGGAAGTGATTAGAAGATCAATAATGTATCGATATGCTGTTAAAATCCATCTGGTCTGGATGGGTCAGGCATCTATTCAAATGTTCACTGAGGCAGTGGAAATCTGCATTTTATTTGAGAGCATCAGGCTATCAAGAGGAGCTTATCCTGGCCAGGATCCCACAGCTGTCCCAGTCTCTGGAATCAAGCAGATCTTAAGGAATGTGATATTCTCAGTATCTTCACTCTTGTAATTCGTATTTCTTTCACAGGCTTTCTCCTCTCCAGTACACCATAATCCCAGGTTTGCCTGAACCTTACCCTGGGATAAGACCCCAATTYCTGCCTTGGGGTGGAGACTCAAGGGCAGCCCAGCCCCGCTCCTTTCCCAGCCAGCTGCCCCTCTCTGCTGTGCAGCCTCTGGGCTGAGCTCTTGGCAGCGTTCAGATGCTCCTTTCTCCTCTTGAGARTGAGACAGAAAGTGATGGGGAGAATTATCTCAGCCCCATTCATCTGAGTAGGGSTCTCTGTCAGGGTTGTGATTTTCCTGATTCCTTTTGCACAGCTCTGGCAGTGATACAAAAGCACAAAACCACAGACAAGCTCTGAGTCTGAAAAGAGCTGTTGCTGTGCAGCAGCCCTGTGATGACTTACTGCCAACAGACATGAGAGTTTACTATAGATCTACTCTAGGTCAGAAGTGCAAAAACATATCTCGTTAATATTTAAAGATGCTTAGCACAAAAGCATGCATAATTAAACAGCACATCAGAGCTGATAATTCCAAATAATCTGTCTTCTGAAAAGGGATTTTTGTAATTTGTTAACTGGTTTGAAATCCGAAGCTTAGCAGCAGGAGTATGGTCGCATTACAAAATGAATATTTTTAAATGTTGGGCTGTGTCCATTCTCTCTGAGGAGGAAAGAGAGACATAGCGTGAGAGAGGATTTTTAAACAGGCGCATAAGTGTGGATTCAGCACTGCACAAAGCTCTCTGTCTGCCTGAGATAAATGTCTCATTTTATAGAATCAAAACTACAAGGTGTAGCATTGCTTTCTCTCCCAGGATATTTTCATGTTCCACAAGCAGCTCATTGATATTAACCACATCTYTCTCCAGATAACTCAATAGTGGATAGCCTATAATAAGAATGATCTATTAGTTAGTGAATCAAGTGACATACAAGACAAATATGAAAATCTGAATGGTGTCAGGTACAAAATACAATATGCTGTGAGCTTTTCATTACATCCRAAATACTATCTGAGTGCATTTTCTGCCTGGATGCTAAAAATCCATGAAGAAAGAAAATGTGCTTATGATCCTTTGCAAATCATGCTTTTCAGAAGGGCCAAAATACAAATTGATGTGTGATCATGGTTATACTTTAATGTAAGATCAAAAAACGTCAAATGTTAAGGACACCTGCAGATCATTGATCACACAGGAGGTTTATTTACAAGGGAAATCTAAACCTCCCTAATTTACAGGTTTCACTGAAGTTATTCCTGGGCGTTACTGAAGTTGTCAGAGTCTTGTTTACATGTGACAGTACTGGGACAGCAAATCCCAGGAGGCACAGCTCTGCTGCAGTGAAACTGCATTATCTGTTATTAACTCAGGACCTGGAGCTTTGGCCTWACTCCTGCCACGGATGTTTTTTTTCTGTTTAGGCTGAATGGGGAGAGGTTGAGGAGGTGCTCTGGGAGCTGTCACATATAAATGCCCTCTGGTTTGTGTGCCCATCCAGCCCTTCATTGCCAGTAGGAGTTGAAATAAAGACTGAACAGGATATGCTGGGTTCTGATCTGATCTGGCCAACACCAGCAGGGGAGAGAGAGAGGAAGGAGCAGCAGGAGTTTGCTCTCATGAGTGGAGAATGCAGTCCAGAGAGCAGCATTCATATGGTATTTCCTGGAAGGGGTGGCATTCTGAGTGGATTTGCAATCAATGCAGGTATCTAAATTCATTTGAGCACAAGTGAGTGTCTGTCAGGGCAGTTGTACCCAGATTTTACAGGGRGTGAGGGAAGAGACAGGAGCAGCCACATCACAGCTGTTTGAGAGGGCTGRCTGCTGTCACACCTCACTCTCCTCTGTACTGGGAGCCCTCAGTGTGAAGATAATCCTAATAGGTCATAATTTTCTTAAACTAAAATGTTCCAGTTATCTATCTCATTAAAGGCCCAGAGAGACATTAAGGCCAACTCATGAAATAGTTCTAGTTAAATAACTAGTAGTTGCGTGTGTAAATTACAAAAAAA
>NW_026623289.1:289192-328122 GCF_030028575.1 Malurus melanocephalus
CCCAAAACCAAGCCCAAAACCAAACTAATCAACAACCAACCAAACAAACAAAACAAAAACAAAAACAAAAACAAAAAATCTGCAAAAAATCTCACTCTAAGCTGTTATTACCCTCCCCTCCTCAGTGAAATGTGCTGCATGATTTAGTTAATAAAGCACCAAGAAAAAAATCCTACAGGTTGGAATGAGTTTTATTCCAGAGTTTACCTATCTAAAATGATTAATGCATGCTTAATAACTTCAAAGATTTCCCATCTCTTCAGAAGGAGGGGGTTTCTTCAAAGCTTTCAGACAGTCTCCCTTTTGAGTTGATGAAGGCATGGTCCCAGTGGAGATTTTACATTGCCAGTGTGTACCCCTTCAAAGATTTCATTGTTGGCATGCTGTATTTGAAGATTTCCTGCCCTTTGTTACCCATTCATTTCATTTTACAAAAAAAAAAAAAAAAAAAAAAAAAAAAAAAAAAAAAAAAAAAAAAAAAAAAAAAAAAAAAAAAAAAATTGTGTATAAAAAACTTCATATCTTTGGGGTCTCCTTCAAAGAAATTTCATATCACACCCCTGAACCCTAGAGAAGAACAACACACACCACATTTTGGGGTTTGCTGTAGTTTAATTAGCATCTCTGAGGAAAAGTGCTGCCCTTTAATAGAAGATTTGTTTTTCTTACTGGGAATTGTCTTTGATGTGCTTTGATTCAATTGCCAGATCATTTTTTCAGATTAAATGCTGAACAATAATTCCTCAGCAAGTTCACCATTCAGCTGGAAATTTTTTGGAGACACCCACTCATAAGTCTAGAAGGATTTAAAAGTGCTTGCAAACATATCAGAGAAAAATATAGGATTTTAAGAAGCAAAAGGAAATTTTCATCAGGTGGAGATGCTTGGACTGCAGGAACAGTGACTAACTTGTTGCCTAGATGTTTGTGGAAAA
Source organism: Malurus melanocephalus (assembly GCF_030028575.1). Taxonomy (NCBI): domain Eukaryota; kingdom Metazoa; phylum Chordata; class Aves; order Passeriformes; family Maluridae; genus Malurus; species Malurus melanocephalus. The sequence continues at coordinate 290,128 of NW_026623289.1, forward strand.
AGAGGTACAATAATATATTAACTCCTGGAGAGCATATTTTAAAAGTTTGCAAAGACTACAAATATTTATAGCTGCTTCACTTCCACTACTCAGTCCTATCAATATAGTTTAAAATAGACCTGAGAAAGATATAATTCTTCTAATGATTTAATCAATTTACGAACACTGCCTTTACTCCTGTTTTCCCCTGTGTAATAAATTGTTAATTAATGTGTGTCAGAAACACATGAAAAAAATGTCTCAGCCTATATAGGCTGCTGAGAAAAAAAGGTATTTTTTTAAAATGTGCAGTCTATGCAAACAGGTAGAGTGGAGACACTGGAGCAAAATCAGAGGTACATCCCAAATAAACAGTAGAGCTCTGTTGTTTTGAATGCCTTTTCTTTCTAGTTGTCCTTTGTGTTGCCCAGTGAATGCATCCATCAGCTCTTCATGGCTCAGTAATTCATGAAATTCTCTTTCCATTAAAAATAAATACTGCATTTTATATCCTCAAGATGGACCCCATATTTGATTGTCTTTTCCATGGCTGTGTATATTGAAAACTATAAAATTATAATACAACTATTAATCCCCTGTATCTGCTTGTACCTAATTTTTATTAAAAATRTATTGTGCTCCAGCTGGCTCATAAATTACAATGCGGTAAAAAGGCTCCAGTTGGATTACTTCTGAAGGAGAACATATTGAAATAAAGAAAGGCTTACTGATTAATATTTTTACTTTATATACGGTGTTACTAAGGTAGCAGCTTGATTACCATAGAAAAGAATTTTTAGTTAACYGTATTGCAGATCTGGTGAATGTAACAACGTGAAGCTTGAGGAAAGTGGCATTTACCAAAGAAAACACGTTATCATCACTGATCAAATCTTTCAAGTCATCTCCTTTTATGAATGACATAAAAAAACTTACTTTGTTTCAGCAGTAAATTAATGCATTTATAGGAATGTGGCAGAACCTGGAATCACATACCATCTGTTCTCTGTCTCTCAATTGCTACTGCTGATTGGTTTTGATAGCCTCTCTAAAAAAAGGCCCAGAAATAGCTGAAATAGCTTTGTCTTTAGTTTTAATACCATGAGAAGCAAAACTGCTTAATTATGTCTCATTTGGGAAGTAATGGGAAAGGAGAAATGAGAATATTTGGCTTAGAAGCAGCTAGGGGCCTCCTTTCCCATTTTGTAGGCTTAACAATCAGCACAATTTTGGGAGTAAAACTTATAGATTAAAAAAAAACACACCATTGAACTCAGGGAGTGAACTGAGAAATTTCAGCTGAAAGCTTAATTTTTCTAATTCTCACTTGCTGCCTAAGACCAAAAACAGGAGCTAAACTCACACGGTACAGCCAGTCCTTAAACTGGAGATTGTGACTGCTCCTGGAGGAAGGAGGTCTCTGATAAAACGAGCTGCTTTCTATAGGGGAAAAGGGGACACAGGCACTTGGACTATGTGGGCTTGGACACAGCCATGAGGCTTGGTATTTCCATTTTCCATCCTGAAGCAGTTTGATTTTCCAGCTAACCACCCCCCCGCCCCCAACTTGGTTTCTAGAACCATTCTTTGTGTTTTTTGGTCTGTCTCACATCTTGTCTCATTCTTTCTCACATACACACACACCAGGCTGTGGTCCGCTTTCATCAATAAGATGACAGAGAAGGTGATTTTTTTTTCTCACATTTGTGAGTTAAATGAGAATAAACCCCCATTATTGTCTGTACTTTGTCCCTGAAGTTTTGCCAATAATAATGTTGGCTTTATTAGCTGTGTAGGACTGAGGATGCTGTCACCGTGTCAGACCACATACCAAGATGCAGGACTGMAGCTGTTTTGAATTTTCCAGTTATTTGTCTTGTCCTTTTTGCYCAGCCAAAGACTGATGAGAACACCATCAAGCAATGAAAAAGCAATGGAGTATTGGAAACAGCAGCAGCAGCTGCATAATGTAGAAAGAAAAGGTTATTTAATGTCTGCCTTCCACAGTATTTTGGACCAGCCAAACAAGGAGATTTAAATTTGCTCTCCTAAAATGTCAGTCTAAGAACATAAACRTTATCTTTGAAGTACCATAATGCTGACTGACAAGATATGCACATGATAACACCACTTTAGAGAGTAAAGTGGTATTCTTCTTGATCACAGGTATTTACAGCCAGATGTAAAACCCAAATCATTCCCTGCTTTACCWGATAACAAAGAAATAGCACATAGGATTTAATACGGTGTGAATACTGAGTAGTGAAACAAATAAAAATAACCAGAAGGGTTTTGATACCTTGCAGTATTCCTGACCTTTTTGCCCCCTTGGATAGGCAGGCTCCCAAGGCTGACCTGTATATGTGACACCTGAATGTAATACTAAACACAGAAAAAGGCCTCACATATCTGAGCTGGAAAAAGTTGGTTTTTTTTTTCATTTGTATCTTCCAGTTTTTTGCTCATAATGTTCTATTTTTTACAGGCAAATCCTCTGCAGGAGCTTTGTTTCTGTCCTTGGTTGCTAAGAGTGTCTGAACAATATCTGACTGTGGCATCTTGGCTCAATGTGCTCACAGCTCTTTCTGGGACCCTGGAAAATGGAGAGCAAACACACATGCACCAATTAATATGAGAGCAAATCCAGCTGAGTGGGGCTATTTGAAGAAAACATTAAGAACACAATTCCAGTGACTGGAACATTTAGTTTTCAATTCCTTTCAGAATTTTCACTACAATGCCTCCCTCCTGCTCACACTTTGTTTTTTTCCTCTGTCCAAAAGTGAAACACAAGGCACTGAGGCCACAAGTCCTGAGTGAAAAGAGAGTTATGAGYACAGGCTGACATTTCTTGTATTTCTAAAGAAGAGAGTGGGAAAGATATCTCACACTAAGAGTATAGATCTTGGGGWTTAAATCCTCTTGGAGTTTAAAATTCACATTAAGTTTATATTCTACTTTTTAAATTTAATTTTATTGAAATTGAGAATTTGCTCTGATGAACCARAAGGGGCCTAGCTTCAGCTTAGAGTATTTCACTGGGGATTGCTGAATGGATATTGAGAAAACTATTTCACAAAAGTTGTGGGAAACATAATGACACAGTTAGATGGGGAAATTCCCATCCAAGCAGAAGCTCACYAGAYGAAACCTTGCCTCCAGTTCYAGCACCTTCTAGATYCTCTCCCCTCAGATGAAGACTGMGCTTWGTTTATAAAAAACACATCTCAAAGTGCCGGTTTCAACCTTGGTTCCTATGGAGAACCAAGGTAGCATAGGAGCTTCAAACCCTCAGCTTGGAGGCTTTTGGAATATTTTGTCTTTCTGCCTAGGAAAATAYGGAAGCTTAGCTACAGTAGTCTACAAAGCTACAAATACATGTGTTAATACAAAGAAAATATCAAAGGTATATAAAAGAAAAAGGCAAAAATCAGCATGGCATCAGATTCACAAAGTATTCAGTGTTGGGATGGGGCAGGCTTGCTCTGAAGGAGCCCTTTGCTGCATGATGGGTCATTCAGTGGGACTCCAGGAGATTTTGGAACCCTACCTTTGAAGCCACAAAGGCTCAGCACACCCAGGTGCACCTCAGAGCTTCCTCGAAGCACCTTGGGCTGTGTCCTGCACGGGGGATTGATGGAGCCATTAAAGGCTGAATGGACGGGCAGTAATGATTCCATTCGGACCGATCCCATTTCAATGACATTGTCTCGTACAGTTCCATTAACATTGGAGCTGTTACAACCCCGGTGACAGATTATTATTTCTTTTAAAAAAAGGAAAAGGAAATTAACGGAATATATTGGATTGCACTGAATTGAGACAATAAATAATGGAATGTATCAGACACTAACCTCTCCCTTCTGTAATTCCAGGAGGAAAAATAGACATATTTACCACAAAGTTGATGACTTATGTAGCACTTACGTTAAAATATGTGGCAAATCCTTATAACATATGGGTAGAATTACAAAACTGGCTAGGTCTCATATTGACTGCAATTTAACTTCAGGTGTAGAATTAGACAGAAAGTATCTGTCTACATCTATCTAACAATGCTCACTGCTGTAGTCACTGAGCAAAGCACACTGCTTAGTCCTCTAAAATGGAAGAAAAAAATTCAAATAGCTAAGTTTTTCAGAAGGCACACATGACCAGTGGCAAAATGAAGTGGGACCCATAACTCCTACATGAATATTTGTGTGGGCAGAGGAAATGCTGCTTCAGGGCCCAATCTGAGCAGCTCTACTCCCCGAGTGGAACACACCATACTGGAAGATCTTACATGATAATCTTTTGATTGCCCAAAAGGATTTGTTTTGACTAAGTTTTTTATTATAAATCACAATCTCTGACAGACCCACGTCTCTGAATCGTCTGATCCTGATGGGAATCTGCATAACTCCGTGGATATTAAGCAGTACTGCTGCAACTGGTCCTGGCTGAAGAGTTTGATGCTAAAACAGCACATTAATCCTTGAACTGCCTTGCTGGGTTCATTTTCAGAAGGACTGTTATGACCTTGGATGGCTCAGTTTGCAGCAGTTATCCCCACTCCATGTGCAGCACCTCAAGATAGATTCTTGAATGCACAAGCACACAATGGTACAATGGTAGCAAGAGACATCAGGCTAAGAGGCTGTGAATTCCATCTCCATGATATTGTCCACTCCTAATCCTAATTTTCTAGTCCTTTGGCTAATTCCTGTACATTTGTGGTGGGGCAATTCAYTATCTGCTGCATTCAGAGATGGTGAGGTTCTTTTCCTTCCAGTTCCTCATTTCTAGTGGCCAGTGCTTTGGAAATCAGCAGCTCTGCTGCAATTCCCTGTCCTTTGCAGTAAGAGAGCAGACAAAGGAAGAAAAAACACCATTCCTACATCATTCAGGTGAGTTCAAGACCCCTCATATAACCCCCTTTATCTTCAGTGGAGACAGCTTACTTCAGCATCAGAGAGCAGATAATCAGATGTGTCTTTTGGCAATGCCTGACAACACCAGGTCTGATGGAAATGTGAAGTTTTCAGCTGCTGAGGGARCTCCCCAGCTTTTTCAAGCCTTTCTTGTCAATAAATTTGCTGATTGAATGACTGTCCCTGAAGTAATTTCTATGGAACTTGAGCCTTTAACTCTTAATATTTTCTGCATAGATTTTTTTTGTGGTGGTGGAAGGATGTTCAGGGAGGTTTCCTCTGTAAACATCTCAGCCTCGAGCCCAACCTTCCTGCAGCTGAAGTCACAGTCCATCCAGCTCCTCACAATGCCAGAACAGTTGCACACACAGAAAGTGAATTTGTTTGAAATGTAATTAGGCTCATAATGGGAWGTGAGTTTCAGCTTTAATTAGAATGAGAGAACTTCTTTTCTCTCTCATCTTTCAGGAGTGCTCTGAGCAGTTCTATCTACACGTGTATCTGTTTGCCTTTGTTTGCTTTGAATATACTCAGAGTCTGCACAAAACTGTGGGTACCAGAGGGGAAATTTGTGTCTGATACAGTGAGAGAGGGCAGCAGACACGTTCCCTGCTCCCAAATCTGGCATTCCCTTTTTACCATCATGCAGACCCTGCTGTGCAGGAGAGAGCAATGGGGCAGGATGTCACAAGGGAAGAGTACGATGGGAGAAGAGATGGCAATTTCAGTGGAATTAGGTGGAATTCAAGTGCTGTCAGCTATGAGGTGTCAACACAAAGYTAAAGCAACAGCCTGATATTTTGCAAGAGCAAAGTTTCATCCTGAAGGGGGGAAAAAAAATCAATAATGCAGCGTTACCATTCTGCCTTCAACCTGCTCATATCTGCATTTTGTCTTCACTGTTTCTACAGATTCATCTCTGCAACTGTGAAAATAATTAAAATTACTGGAATGTTTATGGATGGCTGCTTTCATCACGCTGTCTGTAGGCTGTAGTCGAGTCTTACCACACAGACAGYAGTGGGGTTAGTGTTGGGTGTCGATCTGCAAAGCCTTTCTTTGTGATATTCACCTTTGATACCCTTAAKCTGCCTTTGTAGAGCCTTTGCTGTTGTGTAATCTCAGGGGTGGCTCATTGCACGCTAAGACCATTTTTCAGCCTCTTCAGGTATTAAAAGTAGCAATGGGAGATTTTCCCCATCCCTTAATTCATACAGTGGAGGRGTTTTATTTTATTGTAAATTGTCTTTTTCATAGGTTAGATGATTTTGTAACATTATCAGAATACAGGAAACAGCATTAAAAAAAGCTCTAGCAATAGAAATTAAAAATCCCAAGCATGAGGAGAGATGACACACTGAGGTCTGATCAGCAGGGATCTTCACAAATTCACCTTGCCTTGAGGGAAAAAGAGGGATTCACTGTTTTCCCTTTCTCTTGTGATCTGACCCCATCTGGCTCCTGCCAGGATGAGCTTCCTACTGCTCACAAAGGTTTGTGTTCTGGGYCAAGCACTAAGATTCTGTTTATTAATAAACACTCATAAATCACTCTGAGTTTGAAGCAATTTTGTACAAGTCTTAGAATTTTTCATAAGACTTACACAAATTAAGCATCTGAATTTCACTTTGTATCACTTCAAATGCAGAAGYTTTGTAACATATCCTATTAGCTTTCAGAGCCTGGGATATGTGTGTTTTTATGTATTTGTAAAGTCTACTTTATAGTTGATTTTGTATTCAAACACAGGGGAGGGAGGAAAATAATCAGGCCCCATCAGTGCAACCTATCAATTTAAATTGTTCCACTTATAAAGAAATTGGCACATTCATTTATACATATTGTTAATTATCTTCACTGTGGTGATCCAAATATTCCTCACAGCTAAATGACTGCAACATCTTGGATTATCCTGAATTTAAAGGAAAAAAAAATAGAAATGGAAAAAGGCATGCAAAAAACATAATGAGATTCTCATGGGTTTAAAAATGTTTCTGCATATTTTGTGCTTCTATAAAGCCATTTAAATGAAAGCAGCATTGGGAAAAAAAATGAAAGAAAAACTCCTTKCCTTAAAGATACACACAGACATAAAAACTTATTCCCCATGGAAATTGTGCCTCTAAATGACAATTCACTTTTATGAACAGTTTTATTACAAAATAGATTTCCTGCAGCTAATTTCATCAGTTGTCCCACTCTGCTGCTACTTTCCACTGCCTCTCTAACTTCTTGTTATCTAAGTACGGGTACATTAATTGCTGTRTGATGTAAGAGAGTGGGCTGCATGCCAGAGCCATAAGCAGGGAAGCATTTTGCCTGGCAGGTCTCAGTGACGATGCCTGCACCAGGCTGACTGTGTAGCAGTATTTAAGCAATATTTCCATGTGATGGATTAAGTGTCATTGATGGATGTGGGTAATGGAATCTCCCGAGTGTCATTTTAACAAGACATATACGTTGTTGGACGTATTTCACAAGTCTCTGTAATAATGCATTAGTCTCACTGAGAAGGAATAGGTGATTAGTAGCACTAATTAGAAAGTTCTTGGAGACAGACTTTGGTTGATGAAGTACRGTGTGAGTTTTCAGTCATTAACAATACTGCAATGAGTTCAAGGTAGAATCAATCTAGGAGGGTGATTGTGCAGATGGCATTAAAAATTATACATTCCTTAKTAATATATTGATTTGCATTCTAAATTAAGTGATGGCATTTAATAAAGAAGAAAAAGAAGAAAGGAATTATTTTTTCTATTTTATTTGCTGTGTGAGTGATGTGTAGTTCGGTTTCCAAGTGAGGAGTTTAATCTTCTGCTATCTGCAGCAAGACGTGCATTTATGGTAAAAGAGGARCACAACAGAGGGAATTACCCAGTGCCCAGGAAAACTCATTATCTTGGATCTGGGTGGGCTGGGAAGCCTTTCACAAACATTGCCAGTCATTTCTTTTCTTTCCATGTGGCAAAAGTGAAGAAGAAATCAATTTCTCATTCTGCAATTTCCATTTCCAATTACCAAAGCCGAGGGAATCTTGGAAATGGATGAGAAATGGATAATATTTATGGTTCCATTCAAAATGTTCACCCACCTGGACCAGTCCTTGCTGGGAAATAACCCCAAACCCAGCCATCAGGAGACCACATGCTGTCTTTGCAGAATTGGGCTGGAGGCAATAGCTTGCTATCTCTGCTTCCAGTGCCACATGTTAGTGTTGAGTGCTCAAAAACCCCTTCATTCCATTAAACCACTCAGCCAGTAGCTGGAGCCCCTGCATGGAAGGAAGGGAAGTCAGGATCTGTGGAACCWTCCAGCAGCAAAAGCGCTTTGTCTCGTTCCAGTCATTGCCCAAACTTGCCATGAGACAGTCCTTAAACCTCTGAGTACAGAGCTGCTCTTATGCTGCCCCCCAAATGAGCAGCTCTTCCTGCCCTGGMACTGGAGATAGCAGGCAGGACAGTACCTTTTTTACACTGAAAGAAAAAAACCCACAAGGTGTCAGGATCCTCGGGATGGAGATGTATCCCAAAGGAATGGTGCACGATGGAGTTTCCTGCATGTGCTCAACTGTCCAAGGGTAAGGATTCTCACCCTGCCTTCTTACAGACCTGCTGGTTTCTATGTGCCAGAGCAAACCCACAGGTGAACAGCATGAGGTTGTGAAATATTTTTCTTCCTCTTCTTTACTGATCAAAAAGATCCCTTTTTAAAGTTTCTCAGCTGTTAGCTCCACCCCAGAGACGATATCTCTGACACCTACTCACAGGTGGGTCTATTTGGGTCCCAAACTATTATTTAAAAGTTGCATCAAACTATTATTTAAATGATTATCCAGGATTTGAATAGAAATAGGTCATGCACATGCCAAGTGAAGATGGCTCATTTGTGACCTCTGTGCCCCCAAATGTGCAGTAGYTCCGTGTTCAAGTAATTTCACAGCAAGCCAGTGTAATTTAACTTCAGACATGTACACAGAAGGGGACACATAGGCTGCAGGCAAAGAGGCTTTCAGGTGTTCTTCCTTTCCCTGGCAGCAAATTTGGGAACTGATACAGCCTTGGATTTCAGCCTGAAGCAGAGTTGGGATGAAGCTGAGAGAGGCACCACATGTGGGATAAGCTCCCCCATGGTCTCACACTCCAGGCAGAGCAGGATATGCTGGAAAAAGCYTCTCTCTGTCAGCAGCAGAAGCTGCCACATTTGAGCACACAGACTGTGGGACTGACATCTGCCTCTCCCTTTAGTCTGTCTCTGGGTCATACACACATTTATCAATTCATTAGGTTTACTTTCCATCCCTAAAATCTCTGTCTGGAGAGAGGGGTAAATAGATCTGCTCCCCAGGGAAAACTGTGTTTTGGGATAGCTCTCCCTCGAGCTTGCCTGTGTTAAAAGGAGCCTCCAGAGCAGAGCGAGCATCACCTGCTGAGGAAATGAGAACGGGAGAATCTCTCAGTGGCACAGGACATCTGGGTTTAAGGGGAGGAAAGTGGTGAGCTGGGAAAACAGATGTCCAGAACTGAAGCTGAGCCTTTCAAGAATTACATTTTTAGCAGATGCTGAGGACTGAGTTCTGCTGGTTGATAATTAGCAGAATAGGCATGAGAAACCTGCCCCGTCCATGAGCGCCTTTTGAAGATCCTGCATTTCTGATGAGTTATTCAGATCATTTTGAGGCAAGACTGTTTTCACTGGTTAAAAAAAAAAAAAAAAAAAAGAGAGAAGAAGATGAAGCAGATGGTTTCTGTTGCAAAAACCCACACCAAAAAAACATCTGCTCAGGGAATTTTTGGAGCCTGTTCCCTGAGTGCCTGAATGCAGACCTGGCATGCTTCGGTTTTGATGTCTGAAGTTTATGGCACGGCCAGGAACAGAGGTTTAACAGCTCACCCTGTGCACGAGGGAGAAATTAAAGAGTGCACCCTGCAAGGAAGAAACAGGGTCACTAAATGTTAGCAAATCCTCTTAAGAAGGCTGAGTCAGAACTGRAAGCCTCTCTTTAATCAAAAGATTTCTCCAAATCTTGTCTTGTCCTGAAGATTAGAGACAAGTAAAAAGTCTCTGAGGAATTTATCTTTTTGTAACTAGAATTTTGCTAAATTTTGGAAGTCAGCCCACGCTTAAAAATTAGGAAGCTAATTTCAAGTGTCTTTTCAGATATTTTTGTGAGAAATAGAGCTGTTTATAGGAGCACATGTGCATGAGAGGCCTTATTAAAGGAAGAAAAATATCTTTTCTGAACACTTTCAAGTACAGAAAAGGAAGGACACCAGTGTGTAGAAAAATTATGGGAGCTACAAACAACTTTTATGTTGGAACATAAAGAAGTTTTGAGCTTGTTTAAGCATAATGGGTGGTGGTCAGAAGGTTAACTATGAAAATCTGGGGTAGAGGAAATATCATAGAGAATTTGTTTGCTTCATCGTGTTTATTCTTCTAGAATTCTGTGCAGGGAGGTCAGATGGGCTTTTGGGACACCTAAGACAAGTTTTTGTCTCTGTTAATTGCTGCCATTTGGTCCTTGCACGGAACTTGATTTTACATGGAAATCCACACTGCATTTTGTCACAAGAACAAAAATTGTGACGCCCTTATTCATTAATGAATATATAATATTGAATGACTATAATACTTCATCAAAACAATATCTTTTGCAAAAACCAGAAAGAGATACTTGGGAAAGTAGCATTCCTGGATGTTGAACCACTATGGATCTGAATCAGAACAGGCTGTGATAATCTGCAAAGCCAAAGGAGTTATTTGGTTTTCTCTCAGACCAAACCAAACACTGAAGAAAGATCAGAGAAGTTGCATCCTCTAACTGTGGGAACTCTTTGTTGACTGTAAAGGGTTTCAGGATGGCTGAGACTTGTGCATTTTTAACTAACTTAAGCTGGGACATGTAAATCCACCCTGCGGTGTGAGCCTGGCTCTGCGTGTTGGSAGTTTGAAAGGTGACAGGGACAGATGCTGATGTGATGTATAGCACAATGTGTAACAAGTCCATCACCAAGATATGAAGAAGTGAGATTTTTCACTTGATTTTCCAGTGGAGAGGCTCCCTTCTGCCTTTGATGGACACCAGATTTGTGGCATTACGCTCAAGGCTGTCACTAACATTTTGATCCTGACTTTTATGCATATTCTTTAGTTTTTCGCTTTGGCTSAGGCTGCCCTTTTGAAGCACATAAWCTGATTTTTTTTCCTACTTACCACACTTTGGCTGACWTTACACCGCAGTCTTGAAGCACACAAATTGGATTTATTTTTGGCTGAAACTAAGCTGGAAGATGCTTTCCAGATGTGCAGCAGTATGGAGCTTCTAAAGGGAAGCCCATACACCACACCAGGGCTGCTCAGGAGTGAAACCCCTTTCTTTGAGTATTGGTGCTCAGCAGCCAGGGTTTAATTCTGCAGAGCTCAGCTCCTGCCAGAGCTCAATGTGCAACTTGACCAGGTGTATTCCTCGAGAAAAAGGTTTATTTTAGAGAAGAGATCTGAGGCATGGCTTCACCAGGCATGGCTGACGCTGTTAAGGAGCTGTATTCCTCCTAAAGCTCCTACAGCTTACTGTAGTTTATCTGATAGGATACAGTTTATCCTAAAAAAAACTTTATTCTTAAAGTTAAATACCGTTTATCTGATAGAAGCTGTCATATTTGAGAAGTACTGAGCCTGTAGTTTAGTGAAATCCATCCCAGCCAGGTAGACCTTTGTTTCCAGACAGCCTGTGGGAAGGGTTTTCTGTGTCATTTGAACAAATACCCACTTTTTCACAAAAGGCAGGAGCAGTTTTTTGGCAGCACAAGCTGTGTGGAAAGGCTGGTACACTTCTCCATGAGTGCTTGCACACTTGATATAAATTTAATCGTTAAACATGCCATTCTTTTTTATTAAAATAATAACATCTTCTAGGCAATCAAGCTGAGTTTCTTGAAACTCAGCAGTTTTACCTGTTTATTTATGGCAGCATCAAAGAAGGGGCACTGTCATTATGGTCTGTAAATAATCAGGGTWATGTCCTTGATCGGTGAAATATTAGAGCGTTGTATGAGTGGGAGTRTCTGGCTGTTACTCCTGGGAGGTTGTAAACTGCACAGAAAATAATTACCGTTTTTTAAAAATTTATTTTAGGCTTTTTCGTAATACAGTCATCCTTCACTGGTGGGATATCTATCATGATCTGCTGGTCTTTCATACTGCCTTCCACAACACCTCAAAGAGAAGCTGCAAAAATCATCAGGCTGCACACCTTGATGTTTCTCTGCATATTTAATTGCTCAGGCAAGTCCATGTAGATCAGAAGGATACAACACGATGTCTTTTCACGCACTAAGTGCTGGAGGATGATCTGACCCTCTGTGCACCGCACGTGTGCAGGAGTATTTGTGTTCTCAATCCCCTCATCTTCAAGGATAAGGAACCTTCACAGCTCGCTTTTCTTGGCCAGAGCCAGTAACTGGACATCACATTTGCAATTGTTCATTATTTCAGTATTTATTAATTTTCATCATTTACTTGTGGAGATGAGGTGTAAGGCGTGGAAATATGAAATCCATTTGGCAAAATATTCGTCCTGCCAACACAGTGTCTGTGATACTTACACTTGTTTTACCAGTGGCTAGTATTTCATTTTAGCCTTTCTCTGAACATTAAATGTCCTGAGCAAATGCAGTGACACAGTTATGCCTGCTGCAAAATAGCCAGCACTTTGTAAAGGTTTGTAAATTGCTTGTATTATTATTCTTTCCTTTCTGACCTCTTTTTTTTTTGTGTTTTTGTTCTCATTTAGCTGTTCTTACACAATGACATRCTCTAAGTGTTCCCTTCAGCATGTGAGTGTCAGGATAACCTGAGGTTAAATTATAGCTTGCTAAAGGGGAGCCTTGAACCATGTGATGTTATGTTTCCATTCCTTTCATGTTGGGGTGGGGGTAGGGGGCAGAGGGAGGAGGAAGAGGTTTAGTGGTAGCACATTTAACAAAATATCCAGATTCCAGCTTTGTGATTTTGCTCTCTATTCACAGTCTCACCTTAAGGTGTATGCCATGCTTGTGTGTGTGTTAAACAACATCTGAAGAAGTTGGAATACATTAGCATTTTAAGTACCATGAAAACGTACAGGGAACCATCTGGGACTCTGCAAATTGTAATATAAAGAAGCAAGTTGTATTTAAAAGCTGCATTTAATGTTTTGAATAAAAACTGTGTTTTCTTAGCWGCTGAGAACAGAACATTTTTTAAAACAAGGCTTGGCTACCTGGGCTCTCCCCAGTGGCCTGATGCTGTGTGAAACGGGGCAGGAGGGTCCCACTTTACAGAGTTTTCCTCCCTTGAGAAGAAAAGTCTTGATCGCTCTTTTTGTTTGCTTATTTTCTCACTCTGTGGRCAATGTTAAGAACTTAACGTGCTGTGCTACAGAAAAAAAACAAAACGCAAAACAAACAACAAAAAAAAGAGTTTCAGAGGAATATACCTGAAAACTCTCAGTTCTGCTAATTCCTTTTTCAAGGTTCACTTGTCCATGGCTGCTCATCAASCCTCTCCACCCTGTCCAGCACATCTGAGGAGAGGGTGCTCTCCTGTGAGCAGCCCAGTGTTCTCAGTAAATCACTTCACTTCCCCTTGCTAGTGATCAATTTTGTCCAGATTTTACTTACCTGCCTGTGTTTTGCTACTTCACTCAAAGTTCCAAGCATGGAAATTGCAGTATTAGAAAAAAAAAAGAAAAAAAAAAAAAAGACAAGTGAAACTTGGACCAAGGATAGTTAAGAAGGTCTTCTGCTCTGGTGTTTCCTTATGAGCTTTGCCAAAGCTGCTTTTCAGGGTAGTTTCTGAGGATCTGTGTTATCCAAGGTGACTTGAGCAAAACTGGTAAATTGTGGCACCCAGATTAATTAATTAATAGGTTAATTTGCTCATGGTATTAGATTTACATACACTTTGGATTATTAACAGACAGAGTACACTGGAAATAAYAATCTGACACTGAATATGAAGAGTGGGGGCTCTGAACATGTTCCTTGTTTCACTCATTGATTCCCACACAATATGAGTGTATGCTTGGAGCTAAGTGTGCTGTAGTACTCTGCTAAACTCAATCCCACAGAATTCCCAAAGAATTCCTGTGAAAAATGTAAAACACAGTGTATGGCAAGATGGGAAAGCATGAAAGTTTTATTACCAGCCTATAGACAGCCAAACTAGGTCTTGTAGCTCTTGGTATGGCTCTGGCCAAAGAAAACTTTGCACCACAGAGCATCGCTACACGGCCTCGATGTCTGCACCAACAGCACCCACTCTGCTCTGGCTTTGGATGTCACCTGGGATGGATGGGATGGATCAGCCCTTGCAAGGGAAGGGCTGTGCCTTCTGAAATGGGATCTGGGCTATCCAACAGAGCAAGCAGCCGGGAAGGAGGAAGGGAGATGATCTGGCTGTTTCTGACCCTGTTCTCCCCAGGCTGAGCTGGTCTAGACACAAATCCAGYGCYGAGRAAGCCTCCAAAACACCCCTCTTCTSTTCCCTTGTGTAGGAGAAATACTGTGCTAGTTAAATCTGTGGTTYGTCCCTTCAGATAAATGGATATAGCATTGCCAAGAACAGATCAGAAAATGACAAGATGTGGTCTCCCACAGGCTCCTCTTTCTCTTCTAGATAACAATTGCCTACAGTGATTGGTAAATCAAGGATCTTGTTGTTTTAAAGCAGAAGAACAGTGCATCCAGGGCTACCAACTCTAAATAATGAATAATAAGAATAATGTTATTGAACAGCTGCAACACTGCCGTGAGTACTTAAATGTCAGCTTTAAAATCCTATATGCCAAATATATCTTCTCTCGTAGAGAATATTTACCTTAATGGTCTCTAATGAAAAATATAGCGAAAAGATTTATAATTACAGTGGCACACTTAGAGAAGATTTACAAGTATCAATGTATCTACTGAGCTGAAAGAAAATCCATTAAGTTTTGTCCCCTAAAAATGGCTGCTGCCTTCCCTGTTCCCAAATAAAATAATATGAGAAGATGTTTTTCCTGTGAACATTCATTAAATGCTCATCAGGCATAATCTAAGTGACAGCAGAGCTTCAAGACACAAATCACTCTCATGTATCCTCACACTGGATCATTCATTTAACTGCAAATCTCTTCTTTATTTTTTTTAATAATGATGCCTTTCTGTTGCAAGAAGAGATGTTTGATTGTTCTTTACAGGTAAATTTTTTACTCCTTTTTAAAAATCATTAGCATAATAGAAGAGTGACACTTTGCCACTAAAATTATGCACTAATAAGACAGACAATTTTAAAATACATTTTTGCTCTCTTTCTTTAATGGAAATGTTTCTTTAAAACAAACTGCCTGAACTTCAAGGATGTTATTGCCTCCCTTCCWCAAAAAACCTTCTCCTTACAAGGAAAACCTGAATATAAATGAAATAATTTAGTCTACAGAGAATGGAGAAAACTAGATGAATTGAATGAAAATGGACTATTAAAGGAAATTAGGGGCATATGCTGMTTTTTTGAAAAGTCTCAAACATTAGTTGTAAGTCTTTTAAATTGGCTGATTGTTAGCAGAAAAATGAAATTAAGTAGGACCAAGATGCATAAAGTACACTCCAAATGCATTGCTATATTCACCAAGTCAGAGCTGAAAGGAATAGCAAGGCCTATCCAAAATGGAAAACGAGGCAGGAAGGAGCATTTGCACTTTCTGATGTAGAGGAAAAGATGATACAAATTCCACTCAGAGGTCAGCCTGTCATCGGCCTAACTCAGCTGTTTGCTCAAGGGGAGGGAGCTGTCTTGGCAAAATCCCTCCCCAAGTCTATGGCACACCTGGGGGTGGACAGAAAAGCCACAGGAGACCTTTCTCTGAAATGGCAGCAACCAAATAATCAAAGGATCCTCTGCTGGTGATGTCAGTCACCGATGCAGCACACACGTCATCATGCCTGCAGAGATGCTGTTTTTAATGTGCCCAGCACTATGGTGTTACTACATTAATATTATATTTCTAAATAATTGTATTAAAATAATATTCAATCAACATACATAATATCCTATATAAACATAAAAATAACATTAATAGCAATATTAGATTATTAAATAATTATATTTAAATAATATTATTATTAAATTATATTTTATATAGATATAAAATTAGAATATTAATATTAAAAATCCTCAAGGAAGTCTGTCCCAGCAGTGGATGCCTGTTTCGGGCTCCATAGAATGTCTTGGATATCTCCTCCATGTGCCACACTGCAGCAATGACAAAGCAGCAGGGCTGCCAATCTCTCTGCCTGCTCTGAGGGTGTAGGGAGCATCTTCCTTGTACAGGAAGGGAAGAAAAGTGGGCAACCTCAAACTTGGTGATTTGTGAGAAGGCAGCAGAGTCCCCTGCAGAGWCAGGGCTGCTGCACTGTGCACTAATCTGCAGTCACTGCTGACTGGATGCTGAAGAGTTTTATCCATATTTATACACACCAGATTACAGGTGCCTGTATCCCACAGGTCCATCACTCTGTTTTTCATCCCTCTSCACTTCTCCCCCTCAGGGAGGAGTGCTACATGAGCAAAGCACACAAATCAATGTTCCTGATGTCTTCCTTTGCATTCACTTACTCTCTTGATAGCAGCTCTTCCCCTCTCCAYGGATCACTTTACTATAATTTAAAGTCATCATACACCATCATCTATTTGCATTCCTGCGGTTCAGTGTCTTTCAGAGATTTTGTGTAAAGCAGCTCAAATTCACAGGTGTAGTTTAAACAKTTATGGATCAGATCCAGCTCTCAGGGACATCCGTGGGGACATTTCTGCAAGCTCAATTCATTCTGCAAAAGGCAAATGGAGTGGTCAAGAGGAGGGGATGCTGAATGTGATGATTTACCTGTCACTGACCTCAGGACCAAGATATCAGTCTTTATTTTCTTATCTGATGTGGAAACTCTCAGGGGAATTCTGTGATCATCATGATTCCRTTCACTTCTCCTTGAAACATGCCACATTAACTTGCAAAGAAGGTACGTGGGCTGGAGATTAAAATGAGTTTATAGGGCATCCATACAATATTAGCAGTGGAGGGCACAATTCCGCTTTTAATTCAATGACAGCAAAGCTGAGCCTGGTGGGATTATGCTACATCACCTCTATATGAAAAGAAGATATGCCTAAAATGTTTAAAAGTGTTTGTCTGGATCCTGCAGAAAACWGGAGTGATTATATCCAGTGGTTTGCTGCTTGGGAGAAATCCATCTCCCTGTTCCAACAAGATGCAGTATCTTATAATTAGAAAGCAGCTGGCTCTGTCTGTCTTGGAGAGCTAATATGGTACAACAGCATTTCTGATTGCTGCAGAAAAAGCCAGCAGCATGAGCAGTGATGTGAGAGMCGTCTGGCTGCCTCACAGAGCCAGTCTTTTTCTGGTGTGAGTGTAAGCACAGCTTGGTGCCCTCAGCCTTTTCTCTGGGCTGCACTGGGAGGGCAGAGCCCTCTGACTGCGCTCCAGGATGGTGAGAGGGGTTCGTGGGTACAGCTCACTGACACTGCTAATGCAGGAACTAAATGCAGAAYGTTCTTCCCAAGCTGATCTTTACACAAGCTGCATATTGCTCTTGGGCTCCAGCAGTTTTTTTTCCTGTTTATTCCTTTTGCTGTCTGCTTTCCTCACACTGAGCAGTGTACTGCAGGTACAAGGGTTTACATTCCCTCGTCACAGCTTCAGCTGCCTCTGCCCCAACTCCCCATGTGCACAGTGTAAAAGACCTTTCCCTGACACATTAAAAGTTGAAGATGATGTTGCTAGCAGGCTATGCCAGGCAGCTTTTTCCCCTGGTTAAGAGGTTTATAAAAAGTAGATTCTCACAGCAAAATACGGAAGTTTTCTACAGATTAAACTCCATCATGTTGGAATATGTTGASGTCTTTATGCACAAGGTCATGAATCTACCTGCTCTTCTATGAAAATAGTGGCCCAGGAACTAAATTATTTTAATTGGATGTTCCCCATGTTTGCTACCAGTTTTTAATTTTTTTCATCCTTGAGGGATCAAGTGTTCCTCAAACATGTTGATTAAAAGATATTTATCAATCATGGYCCCTCTTTTCCACAGACAGCACTTGCAGTAGCTGCTGCATAGCTCAAGAGCATATTCTGTCAGCTTGGTACTTAGATTTATTGCACTGGTGTYTAGATCTGTGCTTCCACACCCTGGCAGAGAATCAATATGTGCAACCCACCAGCCAGTCATTCCAGTAATTATGATAACCCTGTAGACCAATAAAGTGGGAAGTGTTTTGCTGTTATTGTTTCATGAGACACCAGAAAGCATCCTCATATTTAACAGTGCTTTACAATTATTTAAATAATCAGGAGAGTTCCCTGAGAAAGGATCTGTGAGGAGCACACAYGAGCCCTGTTTGTGCTGCAAGGCTGTGATGTGGTGCAGTCTMTGAGAAAGGGCTGGTGGGAGTGAGCTGATGGACTGAGTGTAGCTGACAGGGCAATAACTGAGTAATAACTCAGTAATAAATCAATGGACATTAGTGTCACAGCCAGATTCAAGGATGTGAATGATTGAAAAGATCTATAAAGAAATAAAAAATTCTGGGGGCAGGGAGGTAGGCGCAGCAACCTCCAGAGGCTGTGGGAGAGGGATGAAAGGGTCRGCTTGACCCATGTGATCCACAGGATTTTCTCCAGAAGAGTGAGGAGAGGTGAACCTGGTGGAACTCCTCTAGAACACACATAAATGGCCTTCCTCTGCTGTKCTACACCCTAGATGACAGAGCCTGAAGTGCTAAGATAAAACACAGCAACTGTGGAACATGTTGCATTAAAATATCAAACTCCAGTGACAAGTCAGGTGTAGTTCAGTGCCTTCTTGGCCTTTTGATGCACTGTAATTATTGCACAGGGAAGATMAAAGCATTTCTCAGAGGTTTGGGAACAAATTTCTATGAGGCAAGAAATGACACTTCTGCCTTTGGGCCATATTCTTTTCTGTTTCAAGAGGTGAAACATGGTTGAGATAAAGGAACCTCCATCTGTGTCTCCCCACATATGAATCATCTGGCACCTTTGCATGGAAGCTGTTAGTTCTTTCTCAGGTTTTGGAATACGCTTCCTCCTTCTCAGAGCCCTAAAAAAAAAAAAAAAAAAAAAAAAAAAAAAAAAAAAAAAAAAAAAGTGGCATCTCACTGGGCAGCAAACCTCCCAAAACAGTCTGTGCAGCTGTGAGAGATGGCTGGGGGAGGATTTGGTGCCTCCAAGGTAGTCTATTGATTTGAAGACTGAATAAACAATAGAGTTTAAAAAAATGCATGTTTCTAAGTTTTAATTATAATTTCCAGAGACATTAAATTGTGAAATCACTGCTGTTTTGCAGAACTGAAAACACACCCACTCAAAGTGAAATTTCTTGGGGAAGCAATTTGTCTGTAAAGCCACTRGAACAGCCAGAAAAATAATTATCAATTCTTTTAATTCACTCAGTGACTACAGTGAGTTTAGAAAGTTTATATTGGTTTTAGTCTCAAGAAGTGTTTATTACTTTATATATGCATTTATACAACATTATAGTCTAATGTAATATGTATATGATATATTTTGACAAATATTTAGAAATAATTTTTAAGATTGGATTGAAATTTCAAACCAGACCATGGCATATTATTTTATTATTATAGACTGATATTTTTTCCCTCTTCTAGTCAACTCTGCATTAGGCAAACAAAACAGATACCTAACCCACCAAAATCTATGGGGTTTTATGGTWGTGCCTTTTCCTCCAGTGCAGAGAGTATCATCCCAAATTAGTTTTCATTCTCTACCACCTGGTGAGCTTTTTATAACTGGTGAGAAAAAGTACAGGGTGGTTTTAAAAACACTTCAAGATCAAGATGGGGTTTGCTTTAAAACATGCCGTGTAGGTAAATGTGTATGACGCTGAGCTTTTATACCAGTATTTTTTGGGAGGCAGCAGAAATCACACTGCTCTCCCAGCTTCATCCCCATTTCTAGAAGGGTCAGCCCTGTGCTCCCTTGTTTTTTGATGTGGCCAAAATTATTTTCTCATCTTCGAGCATTCACCTGGGCTKTGATTTCAACACTTGCCTTGTTGAACTTGGCTGTTCTTGCCCTGCAGATTGCCATGGGTGGAAAGTTTTCCTTYATAAATCCTTCCATGCTGAAGTGTGGGCACCTCTCCAAGGTAGCACTTTCCCAGTGTCTCCCCGGTGCATTCCCATGGACAGGGCATTGATCACACCCTCTTGGAGCTACATCCCTGTGAGGTTATTTGAGGCTCTGCAACTCCATCTGAACTAAAGATGCACAAACTTTAAGCTTCCCTTCAGGGATGGAGTTGGGAGGAAGAGAGTTCTTGGGACCTCTGCCACAAGGCAGTTTTWTTGCCTCATTAACTGGAAACAAATTGTTTTTTTCTCATTTCATTTGGCTGAGGGAGATAACCATGGATAAGCTGAATTTCTATCAATGTTCTTTATTTTCAAACACCTCATGTATTTTCACTTCTCAATGAGCTTTTGCCCTGTTTCCCGGCCAAGTCCTAATCCACATCTACAGGCTGCCCAACACTGGGTAAATTAGGAATTGAAAGGGCTGCTCCAGAACTCAGGAAGGCGTATTCTGGGATGAGCCAAGGGCTGCAGGTGTAAGAGATTCCCACCCTCTGCAGTCCAGGCAAAGTCTTTGTCCTACACAACGCACACAGGCACCAGCTCTTGTGACAACGGTGAGGGCTTCTCCCTCCATTCCCTTCTATCAGTGTGAAAGATTTGGTCAGAAAATGTTCTTTTAGGGAGATTCAGCATGTGAGTGCATGTGTGTGCTGGTTCCTCCATGGATGAAGTCTGAAATAATCACTCCTTGTGCTGTTAATCAGAGGGGCTTGGCTGGAGCTGATACACCCGGTGACTGTGATGATGCTGTATCCAGTAAAAAKCCAAGTTTCTAGTTCTCCCTTAATGAAAAGCAAGCAGTGTGTAATGGCAGCATAAAAAACTGCTGAGGGCTGCTCTTTGTTATTGCTGACTTGGAGTTTTTGTGTGCAAGGCCCAGTAAAAGCTACTGACCATGGCCATGGGCCCTGGTGGTCAGTTCAGCCGAGGGCCAACAGGAACAACCATCACAGGAATAACAGGGTGACAGCAAAAAATAAAAAAGAAGAGCTGAGAAGTCACAAAATCCAGCTGCCACCTTCTGTAAGATTTCTGTACCGCAGAACAAACTCAGATCAAGCTGGATGTGCCTCTTTGTGAATAGATACGTGAAATGGGAGTTTTCATGTAAATTGGTGTCAGCAGCCTTGGAAATAACCAGAGCTTGCAACAGAACGAGCTAATTCCAGGTGTTTTCAAGGGAAATCAGCCTGCAGGTTGATGGATGAGTTTTGGGAGGATAAATTGTTAAGCTTGTGAAGATGAAAGTCTCTATTTGCACAGGTACAAAGTTTAAGTAGCTTTTTTTTTTTGATTCACAGTTTTTGAACTACAAAACAGCGGCGCCCGTGTAACCTAATAATCTGCTCTAAAACAACACCAATTAAAGCCGTGTTTTTTAATGAATCCCTGCTCAACCAGGTAGGAAAAAAAAAACAAACCACGCAGCACATTGTGCCATCCATTTTAAGCAGAACTTCACACAGCCCTTCAAAGGCTCCCAGACGGATGGAGCGATGCGTCTCGATTTTACGAGGCCAAAGGSAGCGGAGCGGGCAGCGCGTGACGCGCGTGCTCGCGGCGCTGAAACGCCAGATTATGCTGAGCTGATTAAACCAGCCTGCAATTGCGTTACCACGGTGGGAGCCAAAATATGATTGGCAAAATATACATGACATATTGTAAAACAGATAAAATGATAACAGCTTTTTGCTGAGGAGCATCTGCTATTCAGTTGGGAAATTAGGGTGGAATGCAACTGTTCATGTAAATCATAAAATGGCGTTGCCACCGTCAAGAATTTCCTGCTGTAATTTTTTAAAGCGTGATATAGCTGTTGCTCTTGCAACAAAAAAAGTTAGGGATTTCAAAWTTTTTTGTCTGAACATGCGAGATAGAAAAAAAAATCCCTTAACTGCGCTTTGGTATTAAGTTTTTTAAACTTTGTGCTCATTGACAAGTTTGAGGGTTAAAGCAGATTAACCAGGTGAAATGACT
This sequence comes from Malurus melanocephalus, assembly GCF_030028575.1. Classification (NCBI taxonomy): domain Eukaryota; kingdom Metazoa; phylum Chordata; class Aves; order Passeriformes; family Maluridae; genus Malurus; species Malurus melanocephalus. The sequence goes on from NW_026623289.1 coordinate 312,210, forward strand.
TGACATTAGTGGGTCTTGAATTTGTTCTGTGAACAAATTTGAATTTCTCCTTTKTAGAAGAAGGGAGAGCAAATCTGATTATTCTGATGTCAGCCAAACCTCCATCCCTGCTCGTTGTGGTGGCTCACCATTTGCTCTGCAGGGGGGACTGCACACACAGATTGTTCTGTTTTGTGCCTTGATCTGCTGGGATTAGATACACTCTGAATGCAGTGACCTTCAGATGCTTGCATGGAAGAAGGTCTGTTCCTTAAGACAAATAATTAACCACTTCAGGATGGATGTTGCCTCACTATCTGTAGAATTGCTTCCACAGGGTGTAATGACTCACTACTTAATTRCTATGTAATTTTATTATTATCCGTAAAATGGTTTTCAGAAAGGAAAGAAATAATTGCAAAAGGTCTGATGTAAACTGCCCCAGCTTTACTGAYATCCAGCAATCATGTGTTAGGTCCCTGGTGGGTGTAAATTTATAGCTTGAAAGGGCTGTAAGGGGCCTACTATGCAATTCCTTTATGAGAGCAAAACACAAGAGAAAGTGTGAGGCACCCATTGCTCTTTGTGATCTAACCTCTGATTGCAAGGTTCCTGGGCAAACTRTATCCAAATTTTTGCTGTGCTGACATCTTTCCAATCTATTTTGACAGTTTGCTGCCAGGTCATGCAGTGGACATTCATTTTATAGTCTACAATCTGCAATCAAAATAAATCTTTGCACATTCCCTCAAACACATGTGTAACTGTGATCTACATGTCCTGTCCCACACTTCAACTTTTTGGCTGTCCCACATTGGTTAGTTGTCACTTTTATTCTTTCTCCTAACTGGACCAGCTTAGGAAATGCCCGGATATTTTAAGATTTTTATTGGATCATGAAGAAAAGAGAGATTCTGCCACGATGGGACTCTTCTCCCAATTCTGTTTATACGAGAGATTCATACACTCAGCCTTGGCATGGTGCTCTTAATTAATGCACCATTTTAACCTTGAACTGTATTGAAGGTAGGATTCATTCCTGATTTCTCTCACAATAATGTGTAAACATAACCTGTGGATGTACGAAATACATCTTTTTTGGCTGAAACCACTGTTTCTTTTGTCCAGCACTTGTTAGCCTGCACACCTGCCAAAGGTTGTTGCACTCTGCATCATCCTGTGTCACCACATGTGTTTAAACTAATTGAGCAGATGCTGAGTAACCAATCATTCTGACCAAGAGTCCCCCTAAACATTTCTCCTTTTTGACTGGTGCTTATCCTGTGGTAAGCATTTAAAAAATGCTTCTCTCCCCATCTCAATATTGCTGCTCAGCTGAATTCAGCTCAATTCAGCTTCTCAGCTGAAGGCTCAGCTGAGAGCAAACAACAACTGGTAATCCTTGTGCCATCTCCTSCTCTGGCAGAACTCAGGGACACTGTCAGGTATCTCTTGTCTGAGAGCTGATCTGTGCTTTTTTTTCCAGGCTGTTTTTGTCACCAGTCCTTTCCAAGTCCTCGTTCAGGTCTGATAGATGATGTGAGATTGGGCAGCAATATTGAAGCTGGGCTTATTTTACCACAAAGCCATGGCTGTTTGCGGCCAAATGCAAAGAGTAGGGGAAGAACCTGCCTTAGATCCCATCATTTCCACAGCCAACGCCATAGAGGTCTGCATGGGTCAGGAGAGGCCTTGGTTTTTGCTACATGAGCCTTAGAGAAAGTGAGCTCTTGCCTTTGGGAAGGACTCATCCTCAGCAATCACTGACCAGGAGAGAGACTGGCTGGAAAGCAGCTCTGCTGAAATGGGTGTGAGCATCTTCCCAGGCTCCTGAGACACCCCTGTGCCCAGGCAACAAAAACAGCCATCAGCATCCAGGGCTAGACCAACAGAAGAAATAAGAGATCAAGCAAAGTGATTATCCATTCTGCTTGCCACTTGTTAATTAAATATCGAAGTACTTTATCTAGTCTGGGCCCCCTAATGTGAAAAAGATATTGAGAAATTGTAGCAAACTCAGGAGAGAGCCAAGAGGATGCTCCAGTTGGAAGCATTTTCCCTGTGAGGAGGACTGAGGTACCTGGAGCTGTTCGGCCTGGAGCAGATGTGGTTTCAGGGTGCCTGATTGTTTCAACCTTCTGGTAACTAAGAGAAGAAGAAAAAGACTGAAAAGTCAGAGCCAGGCTTCTCATAGTAGAGTGTGGTAGAATCACAAGAAATAAAACAGGCATAAATGAAAAAAAGCAGTGGCGCACAAAGATTATAAAAGTTGCATGTGAGGAGGAACTTCTTTTCCACAAGAGCAGTTGAGATACAGAGCAGKTTTCTCACAGGTTTTGCKTTCTCCATCCTYGGAGGCTTTCAAGAGTTGACTGGATAAAWTCTTGAGCAACCTCTTCTGATCTCACAGCAGACCCTGCTTTGAGCTTTACTTTGAACCAGAGATCTTCTGAGGCCCTTACCAAGTCATGTTACCTGGTGACTGTATGATACTCATGGACCTGTTCAATTAAAAGCTCAGAATTTCTCCAAAACTCTTCTCTGTGTCCATGTGCTCTGAGAGCTCTTTTCCAATTTTGAAAACACTCTCATTTTTGTGACCTACTCTGCTCAATTCACCTTCTTTAAAGCCTCCAAGCTTTCCAGAGCCCTTCTATGAGTACCTGCTATTCATGGTGGTGAATTCACTAGCAGTCCCTACTGTCCTTCAAAGATGCTTGTAGGGATTGCTCAGATCTGCAGTATTTTCTAGAATCCTCTCCAGTACTTCTCTCATTTTGCTTATTTCCACACAATTCGTGGAGGTTTTTGTTAAGCTTTGCCATGTTTCTCTTCCARGGGGAGATCCATTACATGACCTGTATGCCATCTCACCTTGAAACAGGAATGCATTTCACCCTGCCTCTGATGGAGAGCTGGAAGACTGAAGCTTAATTTAAACCCAAAWTTACCTTTCAGTGCTTCACAAATTGTTCCTATACAAACAAAAGCAAAAGTCTGTGCATTGCTATTGTCTTATAATTTTTATTACACATTACAGAAGAGCTCAGGAACAGTCAGTAAGTTGAACTAGAACCAATTCTCATCTGTTGTTATGGTTACCAAGAGTAGAAAATAATTTCCTGTAATTTATCTTAAGATCATTTATGTCAGATACAAACACAGATTAAGCGGAATACCACGGTAATTTCTTCTTCAATTGTGTTAGGAACCATAAGACATTCATTTTTACTTCATAAATAAGGGTTACAGTATGTCATGCTCAGTCAAAGAAGATAAAATGAATCTAATTAAGTGCCATCAGAAGATCACTTTGCTGTTTTTATTGCGGCAATAAAAGTGCCCTTACCTTCTTATTCTTAGAGAAATGACAGAGATTATTATGGAAATGGGATGAGATCAAGTAAGTCTTGCTTGACCTAGACTTGGATACAACAATATCCTTGTGTCAGTGATTGTTGAAGTGAATAAGCAGTTTACGAAATCTGATGGGCTAAAGCTCATAAGAGATGCACTTCCTTTATTAGAATGAATGAAACCATATGTAAGCCTCAGACAGGACTTGTTTATTGGGTTTTATACAAACAATATCATCTTTTTATTGATCTGTAGGCCTCAGTGRTGATGATGGCAAACAAGGCTTTCAGATTGATGACTGCAGGTCCCTTATGTTGATTAGKTGATGTGAGCACAAGTGAAAAGAACCATTTAGCATTAGTGGTATGTGTATACCACTATAATAATCTGGAGGTTGCTTCAGGGCACAGAAGAGCTCTGCATGGAAATAAGAGCAGTGGAGAGCCCTGAGAGAGCACAGGTTAAGTGAAAGGCTGTTAAACAATATCTCAAAGACATTTTTATCAAGTTGTCAGAGTCCTTAAAATGCCAGCAGGGAGTTTGCAAAAAAATAAATAACTGGGGTCTGCTCTAAACACCATCTTGTTTAGAGGAGTCTCATTGCCTGCAAAGTAAAAGAGAGCCAAGGTGATATGTGGTAGCAACACGTGACCCATGTGTTTGGAGATTTGATGGAGAATAAATCCAGTCTCCTGTGTGTTTTCAAAAAAAAAAAACAAACAACAAAAACAAAAAAAGCACCAAACCTCCTAAAACTAGTCTCTGAAATCAAAGTCATCTAAGCAGAGAGAAAAAAAAAAAAAACCCACACAAACATGCTGAGTGAGACATTTTCCTTCACATATATATAATTTCCTTTGGGTACTGGAATTATTCTGATCTAAACTTTGTGTAACATGTTTGGGGTTTTGTTGTTTTTTTTTTTTTTTTTTTTTTTTTTTCTGTGATGATACATTTTCACAGCACATTTTTGAAAATCCTTGAGACTGGTTCCACTCTGGAAAAGGTCCTGTATGTTTCTATGTGTGGAAGGTTGGGAGGAGACACAGCCAGGACAGGTGACCCAAAGTGACAAAGGGATATTCCAGGCCATCTGGAATCATGATCAGAAGGAGGAAGAGGGGAGATCATAGAGTGATGCTGTTTGTCTTCCCAAGTCACTGTTACTGTGATGGGGCTGTTTCTTTCTGTAYTAAACTGTGTTTATCTCAACCCACAAGTTTTATACCTACCTTATTCTCTCCCCGAGTCTGCTGGTGGATGAGTGAGAGAGTGGCTTTGTGGGGTGAAACCACTTGGCTGCTGGCTGGGGTRAAACMACAGCAGGAAATAACCCAGTTCAACTGYTTCTCCATGCAAGAGACACAACGTCTACAAGTTTATATTTTTATATGGGCTCAGGGCCCAAGTAGAGACATCTTCTCATTCAGAATGCTGTCCTTGCCATTTTCACTTTAGCTGATCTAGCAGAGATGTAAAGCACCACAAAAATCCAATAATGCTAATTTATTTAATTTCCTGAGCTGGAAGTGACAAGGAGCCAAGTGCACGCTATCCTGCTCACATGAAAGCTGATGTGCAAGTTGAAAATCAAAAGTATTGCCAAGGAGACCACAACTTGTATGGAGTTAACCCATCTCAAAGGGAGGCTTCTGAAATCCTCAACCTGCTTCAATAAGTGACATTTCAATGTTAATAAAGAATGAGGAAATCAAGGGAAGTATTTGGAGAAAACACATTGTAGCTGCAATTGCTGAGCCAGATCCACGCTGCAAACACTTTTGAAGAAAATACAAGATATAATGATTAGCATCAGCTAGGAATGCCCCTTAGCACTATGTCATTAAAGTTCCTGAGAGTGGGAGTTAACAAAGGCAGTTTAAAGCATATTGGAAAATGATTTTTCATTCCATTTTAAAAACTCATTTCATGCATTGTTGTGTCATCTACTTTTAAAATTACAGCACAAGCAGAAAGACCCAAACGTGATAGCGATCTTTTAAATCACGATCCCCAGGGCAGAAGTACACGATTGACCCGTAGTTATTTGTCAGATCTTTCTGGGCTGCTCAGCAGAACGGTATGAGGAGAGTCTTATGAGCACCTACACAAGGAATAAAAGGTATTTGATTGAGAACTATATTAGGGTGAATAAATAGCAGTGAGATGGCTGTGAAGCTGTGACTGAAACTCAAATAGCCATTTATGCTGCCCTGATGTAATTGGTGACCGAGCAGAGCCAGCTCTTTGTTGATAATCTGTATCAATGCTTGGACAATAGTACCTTTCAGTTCATCATTTCCCAAGAGATTTAAAGCAGTCATATAAATATTTTCTTTTGCTGCATGCCATTTATTACTTTGTGGGATGGAGCAGTCTCTTCTAAACACCCACTGTGCATTAAATATTACAAATTAAAATAAACTACTCCCTGACTAAATAAAACAGTAGCCACAGGAGCAGGCTGGTATCAGCTTATTTTCTAACATTTTTCTCAATTAAGGAGAAAGACTTTAGTAACTGGAATATAACAAAATGTTGCTTCTTACTCTCAGAAAGGATATGTGTGCATATGTTAAAAATACACTTCCTGAAAATGAGAATTAATTGTATTCCAATGCAGATAGAGGATGGGGAACACTACACAACTTCTTATTCCTASCTTTATTACTTAATCATACCAGCTGAGCTGGAAATGCCTCTTGTGTGCATATTCAAGATGATTAGACTTGCAGCAAGATATTGACTGGAAAAATTACAATTTATAAGAAWTGAGCTTTTTGTGATTTCTTTTTCCTTGTGAATGAACAGAGAGAGCTGGTCAAATCTGTTTGAATTTCTCTGTTGCTGTTTGTATCATACAGTGGGGAAGATGCCCTTAGCCGTGAATCTAACCGTGTTACTGTAAGCCTTCTGTATAGTATAAAACTCTAGTTTTCTCCTTTTTATCCACCTTAATACAGTTTATAGCAACAGGAACAAAAGAAAATCCTGCATGAGAGATTTCTGTCCGTGTTCAGAGATTTCTGTCTGTGTTCCTTTGATCAAACTTCTGGATTCAACCCATACTTTGGGATTCTGCCAAATCTATGCATGCATGAATCAGAGAAAACTCTTTTTGCTTTATTGGGCTAATGACTGTCTGCCTGATTCCCTAGTTCCTGATATCCTTCACTATTTTCTCCTGAAAAGAGACTCTGGTATATTGAGAGGTTTATTGACTTTGGCTTACATTGTTCGTTTTTAAAAACAACTTTAATTTTAGCAAGCTGCTGTTTTTTGGAGGAACAGAGAAAGGATGGAGGGAACCACAGATGGGGACCACTGGCCTGTCTTTTTAATTTTTTTGTTTATTTTAATGACTGTTGTTTGATCAATTATTCCTGTAAAGATATTTGGAGATTTTATCTGTTTTGAGAAAACACCTACACTTTTGCTCTCCATGCTCCCAACAGCACCAAAAGTCTAATTAAATTTCACCCCATCCCTGCCAAAACTCTTTATTACACAGAAAATATGTTTTCCCAATGAAATACATACTATACCAAGCACTAATAAACATGGGCACACACAACATTAAGCCTGATTTGACATTCTAATGTTAACTGTTATGKTTATTTGCTATTACACACGATAACTGTTATGTTTATTTGCTATTACAYATGATAGTAGCTGATAGCCACAATTGAGTGTCAAGGAATGAAGCAGTGCACCAGAACAAATTGCAAAAACACAATCTGGCTTGGGTTCAGAGGGAAAACCAGGGCTGGTAGGGGTGCAGGACASTGGCTTTGGAAACAGAGCACAGTCACAGCAGCTCCCTGCTCAGTGCTGACTGCTTGAATTTACTGCTTAACTCAATTTCCAGCTCTGCTTTGTGGGTCTCAGCACCCTGCAGGATCAGCACAATCCTCACTGCAAGCACAGCGAGGAGAAAAGCCCCATGTTTGCATGTCTCCAGGCCGAATCTCTGTGTCCAGAGAACAAAAGCATCAGTCAGAATTACKGCTGAATTTCTCCCCTGCTCTGGGATTTGTGTTTGTTTACAGTGAGGTATCAAATGCCTGATTGGGAGATTAGGGGTGGATTCTGCAATCATGAAAGGTTGTGTCTTCAGTAGCCCAGAGCAATCTCTGAAGTCACGATCCCCAGTAAGATGAAAGCTCGTGTTTGAGGTGAAGAAGTCAGGGTAGCATCACTTCCAAGACAACTCTTTCCCATGTTTTTCAACCAAGAAGACTTTGGAAGGAATAAAAAGACAGTAAATACAATTATTTAGTCAATTTGAGACACCAATAGCCCTTYATTTTTTCTTACTGAGTAGGAAAAGAATGTTCAGTCCCAGGAAATAACAATGTGTGGTAGGGGTTTCTTTTCCTTTAAATAGGTGACGTYTACACTTTAGAAAGACACARAAGTGAATATAGATAAAATACCAGRCAGAGGYKACATGAAGAAGGTRTGAACAGMTAGTTTTTTACCATCTTAAATAAACCCTAAGGCTGCTTTCATCTGTGCTTCCTTCACTTTCCCCGTTGAAATTGATTCACTGAAAAAATTGATCATTTAAATTCAAAAGCCTTKGTTCCCTTCTGTATTCTCCATCATTTTATATCTATGTACCTGGAGATGAGTTGTTAAACATCCTTTTAGGGCTCTTTAAACTGATATATTTCTGGAAGCACAGATTTGAAATACCAGCAGTTTGTCTACTTCAATGCAAGAAACTGTTATATACCTCTCTGAAAAAGGCGTAGTTTATTGAACATTCTGCTACTTAACACGTGGCTTAACCACATAACTGAGCCTTTTAATGCATTTGCCTCAGTGACATTTGGAAGGCAGGGSACTGAGCTGGGTGATGGAGGCACTCTGGGATTGGGGTAGTCACGTCATGTTGGGTGTCACAAAGGCATTTCTAGGAATTTAGGAATGTCCCCAGACAACATCATCAATCCAGCTGCAGGTCTTTTAATGTAAAAATAGGGGAAGCTTCTAGTGCAGGATGTGGAGAAAGCTGAGTGGGGATGACAGAAAATTTAGGAACAGAAAAGGATGAACCCTCATTCAGAAATCAGCATTCTGATTCGCACTGCACCTAAGCACAGTCAAAACCAACCTCCATAAATCATCTCCAAGAGGACTGATTTTATATCCATCTATTGTATATAGAGATTTCATTAATGAACCTGATGTAGTGAGAATCTCTGATACTGTCATGGCAGGAGATTCTGTTTTAATTATTATATGTGGTTTTGTAATTTAAATTATATAATTATTACAACATTAAAAGATGCAATTATATTTTAAATCTTCTTTAGACCTCAATTTTATTACATTTTTATTACTTTGTAATGGTATGATATTTTATTATTCAAAATTAGAAATTATTAGAAATAATTTTATTATTACACTCTTTTAAAATATGATCTTTTTATTCTTTCATCACTTTATCTTACAACCGTCCTACACATCCAGTGGAAAGTGAAAGGCTGCAAGCATTTTGAGAGTAAGATGATAAGACATCAAAGATGATGCTGGAATTTTTTCACTTTAGCTGTAGCCTGCCTTACAGAATTAATGAAGCAGCTTCTGATGGCAGAAKTTAGTTCAAAGCAGAACTCTAGTTATGAAAACAGCTTTTGTGGAGGGCTCACGCTTAAGATGAGTTATGTCACAACTGTCTGCGAGATCAGGAACCGTGTGAGAGGAGGTGGTGAAGCTGTCTGCTGCTAATTGTTCCATTTGCTCGWAGCAACCTGAATCAGAGGCAATCCTGTTGAAATCAGAAGCAACACTTTTGTTACAGAGATCTGAGACAGGTTTCAAACCTGAGCAGGGCTCACAGTCATCCATCTCACAGCACCCAGGGAAGCAGATGCTTTCCTAAAGGCAAGTGAAATGGTCCATGCTGCATTTCAGAGCTTGAGACACCTTAAATGACCTCATTTCCTCTCCTGTTCCTTATGTTTGTATTTACAATTTGCTTTCATGTGTTCTCCTCTGTGTTTTTATTACACAAAGTGCCCTTGGTGAGTTATATTAACATTTTCCATTGTTCTTCAGACTTTGATATTATGCATAACAACATTCATCTTTTGTCTCAACTCACTCCTGAGTCCTGTTACAGTCAAAACAGAGTAAGAAATTGTACTTTGATCTACTGCAGTTCATAGAAATGCAAAGGCAGGGAAGCAGGGTGGGTAGGGATGTTTCCACCCTACCCTAAAGAGCTGCTAACCTGAAAGACAGGGTGAGAGTAGTTTTAACTGCTGCACTGCCACAAGGCACTGCACACACATTTTGTGATCAGGAAGAGCGGGGTCTTTCTGGTGTGTGAGACAGGACAGGATTAATCCTCAGTGAGGATGTCTCTGCCTTCATAGTTTGGCCTCACATTCAAGGGCTGGTCTCAGCAGAAAGGGGACTTGTGTCCAGATGCCTTCAACAGTTTGATGTTCCTCAGTACATTCATGGTGTCTTCCCCACATGCAAACTGTGTGACAAGGGAGAGATATTATTATGCATATAACAGTYACCTTAAACTATAAGCAATCACAAAAATGGAATTTTAATCAAAATCCAGTGTAATATTACATTCTGGTGGGCACACTCTGTCCTCAGTGCAAACCATCAAGTGTAAAATTTAAGTAATTGTTCATTGCCATTTTTCTCTCCACTGTTTTCAGATCTGTATTTTCAATCATGGCTTCATTTCATTTACAGAAAACTAGAGAACAAATTCCAGTGGATCCTGCTGTTTTAATAAAATACTGGGTAATATACTACCTGCATGAATGTAAAAAAATTCTTTTCATTGGCAACAGATTGAATGGAAGTATTGTATCAAAATTATTAGAAGCAAAAAGGAAACACACTGATTACTGAATTGTGAAGCCTGCTGTAATGTTGTGTCTGKAAAGAACATACAGCTGCTAGAATTGCCCTGATTGTGCTCCTTTTTAGTTTTTATCTGCCTGAAAATATAATCTCTATTTATTAATTTCCTTGTAGGTATTTTGCACCGTGTCTCAGAATGGTGTCTGAAGTTGTGCRATGTAGTGCAGCACCTCAGACGGGCAGGAATGCTTTGCAGGGAAGCTCAAATCACAGTGAGCAGGGAAGAGTCACATTTCATCTGCTGCCATTCCTTCAATGCAAATGGGAATTTACCCACCAGGACCCGATATGCTGAGATGCTTTCTCCATTCACTGTCACAGCTGACATCCATTGGAGGGCAGGGGTACTCACATCCATCAGAACTGTGCTTAAAAAGCAGAGAGGTTTTAGCATCATGTGTTGCCACCAGCACAGGTCAATTACCATCCTGTCCTGCTCTTTCTTTCTTTTCCTTTGATGCTGATGGAAGTATCCCATGCTAAAAAGGTTTGTTAGGCCAAAAGTGAAAAATTAAAAGCTCTTCTGCTGTAATAGCATTGGCACTTGAATGAAAACTTTTTCAAAAGCTGGTTGTGGCGCTTTTAAGGGATAATTTGTTACTAAAGCAACAGCTCTATTGGCCTCTGTGAAAGGAAAGAAATTTCTGAATCCTAAAAGCAMCAGCAATGTGTTGAAGACACTCGCTATTTTTCTCCATATCATCAGTGCAGGTGATGTTTGATTAAAGACAAAATACTCTTTCCTACTAGTTAAGCTTTCTGAGATGGGATAGGGAGGAGAGGAGAGCTGAACTCTTAAAATAACGACCTGAAAGCACTTGGGAGAACTCCTGGACATTGGTGCCTGTGGACTTTACTGCCTTAAACACCTCCCAAACATCCCCTGAGGGATGCAAAGCACCCACCCCATCTGTGGGTGAGCAGGATATTTTGGGTGACACGAGTGCTCTGCTTGCACACACACACACAGATTTACACTGTGCTTGGCTTCATCCAAGTGCTTCCAACTGGCTCAGAGTGTGCTCACTGGAGTCAAAGGGCAGCCTATAAATTGATTGCAGTAAGTGCTGAATCAAATGGTCAGAGAGGGCCCAGGATATATTGCACACACAGGCAGAAATRAGCTGCTGAGGAATTTACTATCAGCAGCATGGATCATTTGATCACATCCAGCGTTTTCTGAAAGGAGCAAAGTGAAAGAAACCGACCCCTGAATCCCATCCCACCTGCAAGTTGTTTTGGCACAATTCTACTAATCCCATGTGGAGAAAACAGATAAAAAAATCTTAGTTTCAAATAAACAATGATCCACCTCAAAGCAATTATCTAACAATACTCACAATTTTTTTCCAGATCAATCAGCTGAAGTTATGGGTCAGGTCTTCTTGATGCTAGGAGCACTTTGTGTTTTGGTGGAGAAAGGACATGATTTTGTATATTTCAAACGATGAACTTTTGATTTTGACTGATATAGTATGATTAAAACTGTGAATTGCTTGGGGATTGTATTCCAAAGCCGATTCATTTCATGCTTAATTACATTGCTAAACTGGGAGTATTGCCAGTGATTGTCTTTATGTAAACAGAAACCTACATATTTTGAAAAATGGAATGAAAACACCACCAGTAAAGAAAGATCAATAATGTTCTCTTTTCCTGATACTCTGAAGACCCATATCTTTCTATAATTGAGTGTAAGGGGCCATTTTTCAATTGATAAAAGTCAATGCAGTGCTTGGGACTTGTGAGAAGCTCCAGGAATATGGATATTTGTGAGGAAAAAAGAAGACTGTAATGGCTGATTTCAGGTATTATTAGCCATATTCTCCCTGACCCTGTAAGCACAGGGATTTCAGCAGCTACTCCTCAGCTTGCTGCTATCAGTAAAATTGCAAGAATCAAACATGGATAGTCAGAGGATTATGAATTGCGGGGTTAGGATTTTATGGTGATAAAAAGAAATGCTCAGCTACCTACCTGGTGATGTGATTATACATAATCTTGAATAAAATCATGGTCCAGAGCTCCCTTCTTCAGCAGAGCTAGCAAAAACCTGAAGAAGGGACAAGATGGGAAGGTGATTTGAGCAGGTCATATGCGTGTTTTCAGATGTATTTCTGTGTCTACCTGACAARTCTGCATTTGTGGCTGAGCAGTGCCCATGTCTGTTGGCACGAATGATGGCTGTCTGTATGTGCTTGCATTTTCTAAACACCTCCCCAAAACATTTAGATGAAGATTAAGTTGAATTTCCCATGTTAAAAATGCTGCCCTGGAGTTTTTAAAAATGGATTTCAAAGTCACTTTCAGCGGGAAGTCAGAAAAAATAATTAAAAAGAAAGGTACAAAATTGTCCCATGTTCTGTGTGAGGAAAACTTGGTTTCCCAGTTACTCAAGTACCATTGTGTTGTACAAAAGCCTATTCTCTAAACATTCCTTGTCAGGCCAGAAGCAGAAATGAATTGAAATTTCTCAAGGCCCCTCATTCTCATGACATTTAAAGGACCTCTTTGAAAGCTGATTAATATACAGTGAGTGCCCTGCTGTTAAAGTTCACTGCATTATGATATTGATGGTCTGCTGTTGTACTTGGAGACCAAATATTGATTTGAGGAGCTTAACAGCTWATAATAACCTGTCCTACCTGTTGGTGGGAAACACAGATTTCTGATTCTTTAACAGATTGGAGCAAAACTTGCTCCTTTACAGACCCTGTGCTTACTGAGAGAGAATACAAAACGAAATCTTTTGGGAAATAGCCTAATTTTACACCTTCCATGTGGAGAAATTGATGCTCTTTCTGCTTTGCTATAATTGGGTGAGTGGTCCAGTAACTCCTCTGTTCCTAAGTTGGGTGATTCTCCTATTGTCTCCTTTCCTGTGCGCACAGAAAAATCTAGAAGAGCTGTAAATACAATGTGAATGTGCCTTTCCATGCTTCTTTCCAGAGCTGAAACACATTGCTTCTCTATCCTTTTCACTCACCTGAATAGTTTGCAGCAATCAATAATATTACTTTCATCTACCTTTTTTTTTTCCCTACAGCAATATGATTATCATTTCCCCTTTCAAGTCAGGGAAATAAATGTGAAATAATCTCAAGCTTCCTCTCCTAATGTATTTTTTTTCTAATTTTCCAAATGAATCCCTGTTTCTGGTCAAAGACTCGCAGAGTGTGATGAGTTCATTAGTTTGCTGGCATGCATTCTCTGACTCACATTAAAGCACTAAAGGTCCTCGAGTTAGCAATAATTAGATGAGGTCATTAAAGCTACAATGAGATCACGATTGCCAGAAATGGCCTCACATTGTACAAAGTAAGGTCAAATCAGCTATAACCATTACTCATTCTGGATTTTTAATTCATTACATATGCATTAAGTAACAGTGGTGGGTGATCCACAGCTTAGCATGAGTGAAGTACCCTACAACCTGTCATAGACACAGCATTGTACACTGAGGGGAGAGTTGCATGGTGAAATCATTTATTGTGATTGCTCCTTACACAAAGGAATCCCCACAGGGGATCAAAAAGAAATGACAGGGAGTGCCACCAATGTTCTGAAGGAGAAGCAAGGCAGGARCTCAGGTTGCATTGTGGAAATTCACCAGGATGGTTTCTCCAGGAATATTCAAACTAAGAGGCAGCAAACAAGGCACCCAAGCAAGACAGGCTCAGGTGTTCCTCAGGTCTGGAGCTGATGGGAAAGCCAAGGCTCCATGGAATTCCAGAGCCACAGCACAGAGCAAGGCAGCGCCTGTGCCCATCTTGCAGAAGGCAGCAAAGTTACCTGAGCAGGACACCCATTTACCCTGTCACATCTGCCTTTGTCCTGTAGACACCTCTCCAGGAAAGGGATGAGTCAGTCCAGCTGGCAAAACGGGTGGATTTGTTTTCCTTTTTTTATGGGAATGAGTGACATTTCCATTCTTTAGGTGTTAATCGCAAGCATGGAGTAAGCTGGTGAGGGAAGGCAGAACCCCTTCCATTTTTTCTCATTTTCCAAACTGCCAAAAAGCAGCTTTAAACCAAGCCTCTCCATGGCAATAGATAACCCAAATCAAGCTGAACAAATAGTTAAGTGGAAGGATAGCCAGAAGAGGAGGAAATCAATTTACTAATGAAAGCAACCATTGCTTCCAGATGTGTCTATCACAGAGAGCTGAGCTGGTTTTGTGGAGTTTCTGGTTATCTCTCTCCTCTTCCTCACACTCTGCTGATTGCAGGCACCGTGGAAAAATGACCCTTCCAGCACTGTAACACGTCCCATTCCCTCAGCTCTGTGCAACAGGCAGTGCTTGGAGAGAGCCGGGCAGACAGCAAGCACCGCTCTCACCTCTGGTGCATTAAAGTCTGCAAGAAATTTAAGGCTCCATTTCATCTGCTTTCACTGTGAAATGCCTCCTCCCTCGATTACAAGTGACAAGCTCACCTCCGTGTCAAGGCTGAGGGGACATGTGAAATTGTGTGTCCATTCAGGGCCGTGCCAGAGGAGGGAAAAACGCTCCCTTTGACAGCTGCAGTCCAGACATGAGGCACAGAGCAGAGCCTCTGCCCGAAATCCAAATTACTCGTGGCCAGGAGCATSAGCATGGCATTCAGGGAACTGGCCCCCAACAAGTTGCTGTCTGCAGCTTCTCCCACCCTCTGGAAGGGTTTCCTGTCAGGAGAGGCTGGACTGTGCTTGCTGGTTATAAACATGCACAGACCCAGTTTCTGCTTTCAGGCAATTCCTGTTTGCATTRTCCCTGTAACCAAAGTAACTGATGAGCCTAACTAGCAGAGACACCTGAATTTTCCTRCAGTCATACCTGCATTATGAACAAAATTAATAGTTAGTTGAGAGCTCKTGATTTGCAGAGGTGCCTTTGTCTGAGTACTGAAGCTCTTTGAATGAAATCACACAGCTCTCCTCAGCTTGCAAAGGGCTGTCCTCACCCTAAACCTCCTCTTTTTGCCCRTTATTTCTGGGGAGGAGTCCAGTTCTTTTCTGAAAATATTGGGGCTGTTGAATACTGATTCTAGAATGTGTGATGAATTTTGAATGCATGATTTAGGGATGCTGGAGAATCTGGCACCCTTCAGTGTCCCCTCCAGAACCCAGACACTCTGGGTCAGCTTGGACATGAGCTGCCAGTGTCCCCACAGAGATGGAGTTTTACCATCAACAACATGAAAAGATGCTTCACAAATCAGTGCCTCGCAGTTTTCCTTTTTTATATCCAAACTTGCTTGAGTGATGATGAGAAGAAAACATGGCAATGAAATTGCAAATGGTGKGGAGTGTAGATTTGGCATGCTAATGCTTTTCTGACATTTCAGCTGCCCYGAGGATCTACTTCTTTATGTTATGGAGCCATGGGTTGGTTTTCTTTTCACAGAGTTTTTCTTTCAGTGAAGAGGTAAGTCATTAATGTTAATAGATCCTAAAATATCCACAGTGATGGAAAAAAAAATGTTTTGGTTTAATGTGTGCAGTAGAACTTATGTGCAAATAAATAAGCATTCAGGTTCATTAGCATTGATGTGTTAGCCTGAAAGGGAAAAAGAGAATATAAGCAGCTAATGTTGTTTGTCCTGCAATCCATCTTCCGTGTCACTGAGGGGAAAGAARCCTTTCTTAAATTTCCAATCAATCTTCCTGACCTTTTTACATCATTTGCATCTTTAAACAG
>NW_026623289.1:328739-345528 GCF_030028575.1 Malurus melanocephalus
ACAATTTGTGCACAGCTTCTGATGGCCCACAAAGTTATTCAGGTATTTATTTAAAAGTGTAAGAGTATAAGGACAAGTTAAAGAGGCTTAAAAGTCACTTTGTCAGCTATGGAAACTGTCCGTTGTAGCTAAGGGCAATATAAATGGTATCAGTAAATAACACCATTGCAAGCATTGTTTTAATTAATGTGCTAGAACAAAATTGCCTAGCTTACTGGTAGTAGTCAAAAAGCAGAGCTGGCAAAAAGATAAATCATACAAAATAATAACCATTGCACTTTACAAAACACGCCCACTACCTCTCTGTTTCTAGAAAAAAAAAAATTAAGCCCATTTTTCACCCTTTCATACCAGTTTCCATCCTTGCAGGGAATTTTTGCAGGAAAGCAAGACAGGTTCCCCAGCTGGGCCACCAGAGACAGCACACCAGTCTTCTCAGGAAAGAAAGCACTTTGGTTTGAAAGCTTCAGGATTTGAGGATTTCACACCAACAAATAGCTGTACGCAGATTTTTTTATCTCCATTCTGCTTGTATGCTGTTGGCAGCAAATCCTCACCCTGCTACCCAGCAAAGAGTTCATGTGAGTCCATCTGAATTGCATTTGTGGCTGTAATTAATGGGGAGGGAGAGAAGGAGTGCMGAACTGCCCATAAAATACAGCTCTCACAATTGCACCCCACAGAACAGCAGGAGTTGGCTGTAGAATCACAGGACACRAGTGAGATGATTTACTAAATCATTCCTGACACAAATTTCTGTAGGAAGCCTCAAAAGTGAAAGTTTTGCCAGTTTTAGACTTCAGGCTTCTGGAGAGTGAGAAGCAGTTTACTGACGCACAAAAGAAGAATTTGCTGTAATTGTGATTGTTCTCATGACATTGACTCAGCATTTGGATGTTTTTGGTGGCATTAAAAGGGATGGAAGGGGATTAAATGGGAYCTTCCCAAGCACAATTGCTGCTCCTGCTTCTGCTCACCTCTTTTCCAAGAAAGGAGACTTGGGAAGTGGCCTTAAAAACCTGACATGCAAAATGTGTGAYGGTGTGCTGAGGAAAATGATCATGGGTAGAATTATCCAAGCAATACCCACTGCTGAATCCCCCAAAGCAGTTAAAGAGCCAGGAGAATACGAGGCTGTCATTACTCTGTCTCCCTCCCTCTGCTTTGGAGCATAAACCTCTGCCAGACACTCAGGCAGAACAAAACACTTAATCAGTGTTAAGGATGCATCTGGTCCCCTCAGAGAGATGAGCTGTTCATTTGTGCTTGTTTACAATATGTTTATAAACATTAGTGGACAGGAATAGATTACCCCAGTTTACTGCCACATAAAGAAGTCAGCTGCTTACGTTTCCYATCATATCTGTGTGCTTTTCTTTTATATTACTCAAGTGGTACCTTATGGCAAGTAATCTTTGTGAATTAGGCCAGAAATCAGGAGGGTCCCTGTAGAATTTATACTATCTTCCCTGTCATTATCTCTAAAATATTACTTTTGGATCAAACCCTTATGCAAGAAGCCTAATTTTCCTTGCCATCTCAATTGCTTTAYTTCATTTTACATTTTTTCCCTGTGGTCCATGAAGGAATGAGGAATTGGGTTTATATTCTAGATGAAAAGCACATTGTTTGGACAGTAATGGAAAAAGTGGTATTGTGATGACACTCACTCCTATGTCAAGTGCTCATATGCGGTTAAAGAAAGCAGATTGTGTAAAGGAATTTTTTATTTTATTTGTTCTTATTTTAAAACAAGTTTATCCACGCATGGTATCTCTGAATTATGAGTTAAGAATTTACAGAGCAGTGGTAAAATAGAGAGCAACTGTGCAGCTCTGGTCATGCACCAAACCTCTGGGTCCTCTGARGYGGGGTGAGGACATGGGGRTGTCCCCAAGTCCTRGGAAGAGCCTGCTCTGCCATTTTAMATTTCACTTCACCTCTTGGTTCTTCCTTGTTCTCCTTGATCTTCTGTCTGACTGTGAGTTTTTTAAGACTCAATTGTTTCATCTTTAGGCTTTGAATTGCACATCATGATCTCTGATTTGAGTTTRATAAGAACAGAATCATGGAATCAGGGAATGGGTTGGGCTGGGAGAACCTTAATGATCATCTCATTCCAACCACTTTGTTATGGGCAGGGACACCTTCCACCAGTCCAGTTGGCCCAAAGACCCATCCAGCCTGGCCTTGAACCCCTACAGGGATGGAGCATCCAAAACTTCCCTGGGCAACCTGAGCCARTGTCTCACCACCCTCACAATAAAGAATTTCTTTCTAATATCCAACCTAAATCTACTCTCTTTCTGCCTGAGGGCATTTCTCCGTGTGCTATCACTCCACGCCCTTGTGAAATTTCCTTTCCAGCTCTCTTTTAGCCTCCTTTAGGTACTGGAAGGTGCTGTGAGATCTCTGTGGAGCCTTCTCTTCTCCAGGCTGAACTCTCATCTTCCTGGGAGAGCTGCTCCAGCCTTGTGATCAGCTCAGTGTCCCTCTTCCAGACTTGTTCCACATCCTTTTTCTGCTGGGGACTCAGAGCTGGACGTGTCACTCCCGGCTGGGCATCACCAGAGCAGAGCAGAGGGGCAGAATTCACCTCTCTCAAATCAYATTTCTGGCCACATTTCCCTCGATGCAGCCCAGGATGGGTTGGCTTTCTGGCTGCAGTGCACACTGCCAGGTCAATAATCACATTCAGGGTAAGAATACCTGAAAACCATGCAGAACCCTGGAACAAAAAGGTGTAGCCAGCTGCAGCATCTTCTCCCTGACCTGATATTGGTCACAGAGCCTTCCAGGATGAGGTGAACATTTTCCTTTTGTTGGCTGAAGATCAGATATCATAAGGAGTGTGGCCACACCTTTTATTAGGTCAGCATTATAAATGAAACAGCAGTGGATATGTGGAAAATGTCCACGAGCCTTCTCTCCTCTCATGGGTTTCCCCCAGTAACTCCCCTTCCAATTAGTCTGGAAGGCAGATTTTTTGCTTTCATATCACGATCCTGCCTGCACTGTTCACTGTTTGAGTGCTTCATGTCAAAAATCAAAGCCAGTGCAAGGCTAAACAAAGGAATTTCCTGACCTGTTTTTGGTGACAGCAGGCTCCCCATGCCAATGGAAGAGCTTTCAACATGCACGTCTTCATTATTCTCTGTATTATTGCCCACAATCTCCTTTCCATTATTAAGTCCTTCTTCTTCAGGTGGGAGACTGAGAAAATTATATTTGTTTGCAGCTGCTTCTTGAGGGCTCTATTCTCCAAAGAATAAGACAAGCATTAGAGAGAATAAAAGATTCCTATATCAAACCATCCTATGCACATGCAAATTGATCTGTTTGCAAGGTAAAATAGTGTGTAGACAAGATTAATTCAAAAAAGTGTGYGGACAGATTCTTGATTTATTGTTATTATTATATAGCGCTAATATGTATGTGAAATAATTTAGGCTGAGTAATGCAGTGCTTCAGATCTGACTCACTACCAAGATTTGCACTAAAAGGAGCCAAATAACCTTTCAAACAGATAATTTCTGCCTAAAATACTACAGTACTCCTCTTCACATTTCAGAAATATTTCAGAAATAATATGGAGAAAAAAGGCACTTCAGACAAATTAATTTTAGATACATTGGCATATTTCAAAAGGTTAAGGTATCAAAATGAAATTTCAAAGGACAGAATGACGTTGGAGAACTTCTCTTGGAATCTCATTTTGCATGACCAATATTTGTAGAAGTGGCTACTAAAACTGAAAAAAAAAAAAAAAATCAAAATTGGTAATGCTGTCCACCTGAAGTCTGTGGGGGATGGCAGATTTAATATTGGGCCCTGAGCTTCACAATTCAGATCCATCTTAGAAGCAGCCCATGCCACATTACCAGAACAAATTAGTGCTAACACATGTCTTGCTTTGTAAGCAGAAGTGTCTGCCACTCTTAATTTAGGGGCAGTAGCATTGATTTTGCCTTCAAATTTCATACATAAGAGTGGCAGGATCCAGCTCTGAAGTTTGTGAAGTTTCTTTTGCACATGCTCATCCTGGAGAAGCTTCAAAGCTGTCAGATAAAATTTCTATTCAAGTTGACTCATGGATACTTTTAGAGGAAACACTCAGCTAGGCTAGAATTTTACATCCTTGAAAAGAGACAGAGGAATATAAAGGTCTAGAAAAGCCTGAATAGGCTGGAAAAGTTGGTCAGAGACTGCTCACTGGCCCTTTCTGTGCTGGGCTAATGGCAACCAACAGAAGCCACGGAGAGCCAGGGTGAAAGCAAACAAAAGCCCTGGTTCTTCATGGAGTCGCTTATAGATATTGTGAGTTCCTTTCTAGGAGTCACTGTGGATGCACCAAAGTACTTGGAAGAGAGTTTTGTGGAGAATTAGTAAATGAAGAGAAGACCATTTCAGCCTCAGGAAGTCCCAGGAGCTAGCAGTAACTGAGGCTGAAAGGTAAAAAGAGAGAGCAGTCCATTTTCTTGCTGCTCCTTAGGGGTCAGATTTTGGACCCAGTGGAGAAAGGGCAGAGCAGTGGGTGTACCCTTCATCCAAACAGCACARCTCTTAGTGCCCCTTGCTCTGGAATCCAATTCCTTGCTTTTGCAGATGATGATGCCATATAATTTATTTTAGGAAGCCATGGAGACCTGTCCTAAAGCCAGCTCTGCTCTTTGCCCATCTGCCCCTACCCCTTCAAAGCCATCCCACCATGTTTACAAGAAATCCCTGTGTATTATCCATCCATCATTTACCAAGGGGGAATTTAATCAGGACATTTGCCACAGTTCTCTCTTTTTAAAAATGTTTTAACTGGTGACTATCTATGGAGTAAAACAGACATTTCCACATCATCTGGTTCAAGAGGATAAGCCCCACCCAGCTGTTACAAGAAGGGATGCAGACAGGTGTTTTCAGGCCAGCCTTGCTAGCAGGGATCCTCACGGGATGCTGTGTGGTGTCTGCATCCAGAGAGAGGCAGCAGCTCCCCGTGCATCCTGCTCCCKGTTGGCTGCTCCAGGCTGCTTCCCAGGCATTCTGATGCCTTTTTTTTATTTTTAAAAAATTTCTGTTACTCTGGAGCTGTCTAACTAACAGTGAGTTATCTCCAGCAGGCATACAGAAAACCAGAACCCTCTGAATCAATACCCTTTACTAAAGGTTCTAACCCTGGGGAGATCTCAAACTTTTACCAGAGGGTTGGCAGGTCCAGTGAGGAAACTCACATCTCCCAAATGCTGCTTCTGAAACTAATCTGAAACACTCAGGCTTAGCTGGGAATTCTAGTTTTGAAAAATTGTTAGTTTGACGCAGGGTTTTTTTTTTTTTTTAATTAAGAAGTAAAAAAAGTTCAAAACATTTTAATTATAGTAACTGCTTCATGCAGTGTGTAGATAATTCAGGCAATTGGACTACCTAATGAGTAAGTCATTAATTCTCAGACACCTTACACATTCCAGTCATAACAGCATCAACCATTAAAAAAATCCATACTCTTGTGTTTGCTCTCATTTTCATCTAATAATAGCAATAGTGACCCCAGCACAAGGCATTCTTAGGGATTAATGACCAGCTCGGACTAATGGCACCCTTGGCTACACCTCTGGCCATAAATGCTTGTCAGACTGCCATCAATCCTCAGAAAATACCCYATGCCCAGATCATTACTACTTAACCAGTAGTCAGGATTAAAATGAAAAGGAAATATAGGGAGGGGTATCAGGAACTTTCACACGGGGGAGTGTTTACTCCCATCAGAAAGCTTTGCTTTAATATGACAGCATAACAGCCTGTATTGACTAACATGCATTGAGTGGGTTTCTGTGATTATTCCTTATGCTGTTATGCCACTCAGCCACATATTCTGAGGCAGGAGAAGTGAGGCTTCAGGTTCACAAGTTCCCCCAACCCTCTTCCTCCTGGGGCTGGACAGAGTGCAACACCAACTTGGTGCCATCACCAACTCCTGTCCAAAACACGGCTCTGCATGACTGGCAACATCCAGCCAGGATGGAGCCTTTCCATCCCAGCCTTCTCAGGATGGACCAAGCTCAGAGCCTCAGCCTGGGKGAATCAATAACCTGCTGTGGCATCTGCAGCTCTACTCTCATTTAGAGAGAATCAATGGGAGGAGCAGCGTTGGTTCAAACCACTGGTCAATACAGCTTCATATTTATTTCACCCTGGCTTTCAGAGGAAGTGCATATTGAAGATTTGACCCAAGATCTCTCTGGATGTTGTGCAAATGTTCAGCAGACAGCAGCAAAAGCAATCCAAACCACGTGCCATTGAATTGCTGGAAATGCCAAATGTTTGAGAAGGCAAGTAAGGAAACATGGGTGTGATTTGACTGACAACCAACTGCTGCCATTTTTACTTTTTGCTGACAGAATGACCCCAGGAAATATTTGTGCTGGCAAACTTGTAGGTGCAAAATGGGAAAATGAATTGGAGCTAAAGCTGGCAGGAAACTGCTTTCTCCACTCCCCTTAGGTATATGTGGGCGTTCACATATTTAGAAACTTAATTAATAGCTCTTAGGGACTTTCCCTGGCTATTTTTCAATGAAAAAATGTTGCCAGTTGGTTGAGRTTGTTTTTTTAATTTCTGCATTTCTATATCACTAATTAAAACTGATAAATTTGACCTGGAAATCATCAAATAGGGGAAAAAAAATCAGATAACCAGTATCAGAAGATATTTGAAGGCAATGCAAGTGCTATTCATTTTACTTTCTGGGGTGCCTCACTTCACTCGTAGCTTCTTGAGATTCTCTCACAAGCCAGCAGTGCCCAGGTCTGAGCAGTGCTTTTACCTTTAACCTGATGTTTCCTTGAGTGAGAGAAGAGATATCTCTCCATTGCATTTATCTTCTGATTATTTTAAATTTCTTCAGTTTTCACAGCATTGGGAGGTTTTTTCCTTCTCTGCCCATAGTTTTTTTCCTTGTCCACACATGACAAGGAAAGGCCAGATTTTCCTAATCATTCATCCTAGGATATTTTCTTCATTCTGTTGTTCTGATAAACGTTCAATACAAGTGGGAGGGTGTGGGATGACGAGAGACCAGCACAGAGCAAACACAGAARTTCTTATTGAGATGTACAAGGACTRTGCTGGATAAATCTGTCCAAACCCCTATGAATAGGAGTCCATCATCTCCATAGTYTGGACCCATTCATCTTTTCCTTTTGTGGGAAAGAAAAGAAGCTTTCTAAATCAGTGGGATTAAGCAGTATTTTGCCAATTTACACCAACACCTGGCTTCTTTTAGATAAGGCCCAAATGAACGTTTGCTGATGCCAAAGAAAGCCCTCAGACTGTTGACCTAACTGTTGAAGTTATCATTCCTGAGATTTGGAARAACAAATGCTGGAACTAATCCTGTCTATTGCCTGTAACATTATGCCCAGGCAGGCATTCATAAAATGTTATCAACATTGTGTGTCAAAGGACTATTATATGCATTTTCATTATTATTTTTGAAAAGGGACACCAGAAATTAATATCAACTGATCCAACCATCAATGAAGGTATTGCATCCTATGTACATGACAGGTGTTTAGGGGTCATTAAAACTGATGTAAGCATTAKATTATTCAAGGAGAAGAAAACTCTRGGGAGAACAAAATATTCAAAAATASTCCAGAAAATAAAGCAGTAATSAGTGATGGGGGAAATTGGCACATGACAATTGCTACAGTAACCTTCGCTGTGCCTTAGCCCTACTCTAATATGAACACTATAAGGAGCCATTTACATGCAAAATGTGAAATAAATGCATCTGATCCTTTGGTATTGAATTGGGACCCTTTGAGACCAGCATGACAAGTTCAGGGCTCAGTCCTACAGTTTCTCCTCAGCCAGGAGATTGCTACATCAGCATAAAATCAGCACAGCCCTCACCCAGCCCCACTCYATCCTGTTTTAATCTATACCTGGCTGGGCTGGGCATGCAAAGATGTCCCAACACATGAGGTGCAGTCCCTCACATATCCTTAAATCACAACAGATTATTGCTGTTTTCAATTGATTGGGATTTTGTCCAGGCAAAGGCAGGGTAGCTCATACCTGTGCCTGTGAACAGCTTGTGGTAGGAGGTGGGAGTGTGTGAGGAAAAACAGGAATGTAGAAAAACCCCCAGAGGTTATTATCAAACAAAAACAGGCACAAGAGCAGTGTGAGCAGTCAGTGAGTGTTTGTCCAGKGAGTTTATTCTTTACAGCACTGTGTAACTCGTTGTCAGCTCTTGAATTGCTCTGAAAGTACATTTGCCTTCCCTCTGGTCTTCTTGACTACTCCCTGTGGTTGGGTTTGCTGCTGGGAGAAGATGCTATCGCAGCAACGGCTGGATATCACAAAAATGGTTAGATTTACACAGAAATTTGCCCCCTTCTYGTTAATTACTCCTGCTAATTAGGGGTTTACCCACGGTGGCATTACTGCAGGAATAAAAGCCCTTAGTCCTCCTCAATCAGATGGCATGGTCTCATCAAGGCAGTTCTTTCACTGAGCAGCTGCAGCTCAATTAGGAACTAGTACCCATGAAGAAAGCACCGTTGGCTAATTATGCTAATTAGATAATAGCCACCACCTCCTCAAACTGCAGGCTCTTCAAGTCTCTCACTGGTGCCTTATTTTATTGCAAACTACACTGAAGAGAATTTTTACTTTCCTGCCCGRTCTCTCACAGGAACACAACACTTACCTCCTTATAAAATCTGATTTCAAAGCCCAATCCTGCTGGGTTTTGGAAAGTTCACACTCAGGACTTGGTTTATCGCAAACATAAGGAGATTATTTAACAGGAACTATTTCAAAGAAAACTGAAGGAAAACTGCTTTTCTGAGACTGGCTTACAAGAGCTGCTGGAAGCTCCAGTGCCTACAATCCATGAGAACACCATTTATTCAAAAGAATGATTTAATGTTCAGAGGGAAGAACTGATACTGCCTTTTATGCTAAAGAGCCCATTTTTGTGTAATTCGTACWGGAGTAATTTAAAGCTCTATCTTATGGATTTAATGTCTTATTTGTTGGGAAGTGGTCTTCAAAAATTGCTTTGAATCTGTCCTCTTGTTGGACTCTGTAGCAATTTGTTACCATTGATTAAAATAACAATTCCTCATTATTAGCCCTTCTAGAATTATATGTGGAGAATTAAAGTGAAGTGTGATTAGAGTGGGTTTCTGCACAAATCAAGTGGGAAACTTGCAACTGAAAATGAACTGAATATCAGGAAGGATAATAAAGCCTTTCCTTATTTGCTTATTGCAATATCTACACCCAAGTTACACCAAGAAAAGATAATTTCAGACGCTTGTTCATTTGATTGCACTTCCCTACTTCAAAGTCTGTCTGCAGAGGATAAGAGCTTGAATTTTAGGGGGCACAGGAGCTCTGCCCTGGCTGGGGAAAGCAGCACAGCTCATCTGGAGCACCCTACTGCTGCTTAGTTTTGAAAAGGAGATTTACACAAGGGCCAAAGCTCCTCAGGGCACTGCTGAGCTCCTCTGCTATGGCACATGTTTGGGGGTCCACGTGAGAAGGGGGGAAAGTTCTTTATTATTGCTGCTGTTTTGTTGGGCCCAATAATATCTGGTTGGCACTGATTAAAGTGACCATTCCTCTTTAACTGACTTGTTTCAGAATTGCACACACKTTTTAGGTATCATCAAGTATTTCTGACAACTTTGTTGTCACGAGAGTCTTAGAGCAGCTGTTAGTTTTGTTAGTTTAAGTGTCCACGATTTCTGACAACTCTTAAGCACATTTTGTTTTTTCCATGTCTCAATTAATTTTATTTTATTTGTAATGCTTTGACTATGCTGTATGAAAAGAGATAACCTCTTCTTCCAGAGTCACGGCCACCAGTTACCATTAATACTTGATGGCCTAATTCCTATTTAGGTGATAACTTCCCAATTATTTAGCAAGATGCAGGGTATATAAACTTCAGACAGTGTGSTCTTTACTCCAAATAGACAACAGGSAAAGAAAGTGGATTTTCCAAAGCACTGAGTGAGGTGGGAGCTGTCCCAGATCATGTCCACCAGGTCACACCACCTCTCCAAAGCAGCATGGTCTACAAGATGAGAGTGCTGTGTTTATACCATGAACATGGTGTGCAGAAATGCACCCTTCAGAAGAATGCAGAGCTGCTCATCACCACGATGACATGACTGACACCACTGTGGCACTGGAGAGCACCTGTRTGACACAGGAGGCACCTGAAGTTGAACTCACAGTGCAGAAGTGAAATTCCTTAGTATCACTGGGTTGTGGACAGAGCAGCTCTGAGAACAAGACCTGATGGGAAAAAAACCAAAAAACTGTCCAAAGCCCAGTTCAGTCACAGTATTAAGAAGAGTGGAGGAGAGAAGAGCTTTTCAATCCAGAAGTACTGACTTTGGGCAGGAGGCCAACACTGTCCACATGATTTAATTTACCATCAAGTTCAGACACCAGCATGATAACAAAGTTATCTCTTTTTAATATTCMGTTTTCCATGGTGTCCAAAACATTYAKGAAATGCTTTCTATTAAAATCTGAACACCACTGTTACTGAATGTAATGCTTTCTGAGCAAGCTACGCTGAAGCATCCAACTGTATTGTAAATAGAGAGAACAAAATTATTCCTAAAGTTAATTGAAAAAAGAAAACCTACCTCTATTTGCATTCATAAAAAGCTAACCTGACATCCCAAAAGCAGCTATTTTATGTCAGCATGTCATGTGCATTGGGAATATCCGATCCAATTCGCAGCTCATAAATGTCTAATTAAAAAAATATATATACAACAATTTTAATTGGTTCATTGCATCATTTGTTTTTATTAYGGTTTTAAACTCTTGCACAACAGTCAGGGCTAAAACTCTCTCAATTTGCAGGGAAAAAGAACTGTGAAGAAGGATATTGAACAAAGACAAGTAAGAGTTCAATGATCACCATATGTACAGCAACAGATAAATGGCTGTTAGTTAGAATATAAATCTGAGGTTTAATAAATCACAAGTAGTTTGAAGCTATCTGCAACTGTTTTAAAACCAAAAGAGTCAGCGCAGAATTAAAAAGTGGAGTCAAGTTTTAGGTTCATGCAAAACTCCAAGCTGAAGGGTGCAATAGATACACAWGTGAGAGCACATTGCTTCTGGTATAAAAAAGACAGAGAAATCAGAAAATTATTCTTATTGTTGGCTTTATCACTGTTGGGTTTTAGAATGCTGCAGGGAAGAAAGTTAAAGAAGACATATCTTATGGCTAACTCAGTTTTTATCTGATACTTGATAAAGAAAATTCAATTCATATTTATTTATGAACCAACATGAAGGAGTTTATTACTTTGATTACTCACTAATCATTTCCCGTAAATGCAGTGACCTAAAAATCCCATATAATCAATAAAGTAGTAAGTTTCAGATTTAAATCACTGTACCTTGTATTCTTGAGTAAACCTTTGGGTAATTTACAAAGGCTGTTGAATTTTATAGTAAGTGTTTTTCAAACCAAGYTGGATTCTAAACAATAATGACTTTTTAATGTGGATCTGTGATTACATTGTCATAGTGAAATACGGCAGTCTTTGACTGCATTCGAAATGAGGCAGAGGGTGAATTACTCCGAAGGCATAGATTACCATAGCCTCAGGTAAAGCAATCTTCATAAATTAAACTCCAATCCAAAGTGACCTGTCACTACAAACCTGTTGCTACCTCCAGTAACTTAAATTTCAGTGTGTGCAATTTGTAAACAAGTTCTTTTCTTATTACCACAATGGGGGAGAGTTACTTTGCTAAAGTGCTTTAAAACRGATGCGAGGGAGGAGAATTATACATAAGGATTTTATGGGTTTCTTTCCCATAATTTCAAAAAGCTGTTAGTTTAGGAAATGCAACTTGTTGTCTGCTAAAATGTTTATGCTTTTAAGACCTCTAAAGCTGTCAGCTGAAGGAGCCTTAGGCATAAACAGCAACTGCAGCACTTCCCTAACTCATCTTTGACACACTGAGTGTATTTGACTCTCATACTCTGCAAGAACATCTACAGTTCAGTGGTATTCAAAAATGTTTTGTACATTTAGATGCTTCAGCTATCATTTCCCAAGGGCTTCCCTGGTTTTACCGTATCTCAGTCTGGGGAAATCCAGTTTATAAACACCTTTTCTAGATATGCCAGAGYAGCTGTCTTGTGAAAATCACACGCACAGGGATGGCTTTGGACATCCACAGAAGAGACAGCAGAGACATCGCACTGTGGGGATCCTGTAGGCATGGAAATCCTGACCCTTGGTAGTTTTTAACCCACTTACATCCCAGCTTTTATCCTACACATCTGTTGGCCCAGCAGTTGTTCTTCCAGTACTCGCTGTGCTATCCCTTGAGGTCTGTACAAAACTGAAAGGTTGCCCCATGAAGARCTGAACTAATTCCTTGGAGTTGGATGTTTTAATTTTTCAGAAAGCAAGACCAAAGTATGCCTCCTTCTTAAGAAGACATTGAAATAGACCCTTCTTACTGCATTTGCTGCTATCCTGTGGGCAGCAAAGAAAAAAGTTTAAAAAGTAGGAACGRAAAGAAAAACACATAGTTTTGTTGACACGAGAACTAAAATGAAACGTTCCATGAAAATATTTTCAACTTATTTTAGGCTTACTTTCAAAGCCTAAAAATTACTATCCCATGATGCTTGGGAAAGCCCAACATTTCTTGCAACTACCTGAAAGAACAGCAGTTGATGGCTGACAATTGCAAATTCAATGTGTTTCGAGCAAGACCTTCATATTCATAGAGCATGTGTCTTTTTTTTTTTTCTTCCTTTTTTTTTTTCTTTTTCCATTGATTTGCTTTTTAGTCTTACGAAAATCTCAGTCAGCTTCACACACATGACAAACATGAGGGTCTCACAGCTTGGGGCCCAGGTTTAAGTCACAAACTCAGTTCTTGGCTCTTGGAATGACTGGTTTATGCACAGGAAGGTAACGAGGCAGGGAAAACTTTCCCTGTTCTTCCCACTCTGGAGGGTGAAGAATTCCTTAGTAAGGATGACAGGTCTGGGTCATGAGGACATTTCTGAGGAGCTGAGCAGAGCTGGCTGAAGAGGACTGAATTCAGAATGTACCAAAACTCTCTTAATTTGAGGTTTTCAGGCTTCCTTCAGGATGAACATCTCCTTCCTCAGCCTAATTAGATAATATTGTGTCCACTTCCTGAGTTCTTCTTCTTCCACGTTTCATTCACTCTCCCATCATAATCATCAAGAATGCCTTAAGGAAAGAAGTGTTTTCAGACATTTTGTGTCTGCCAGGCTGTTTGCATCTCATGCCCACTTACTTTGGAGCCAGTGACCAATTTCAACCAAACTTGATGCTTAAAGAGATCSTATTTTTGTATCACTTGTGTGAACGTTTTTCTGCATGTTCTTCCACATATCTGGTGATGCCATAAAATCTACCTTAAGGTGGCTGAAAAGRAAGACAGAGCCTAAAATAGAAAGCTGACCAAGTTAGATTGCAAATACTGTATTTTTGAGAAGAATCATCTGAAACAATCACAAAAACAAAAGAAAACAAAAACCCCACAAAACAGAAACCCATAAAAAAAAWTTCAGTTCTCACATTGTCTGCTTTTTTAAGGGTATAGAAGGACTCTAGATGCCTCCAGGACATTTTGCATTTGGTATTTTGCCTAGGCACGAGTGCAGCTGTGAATGTCCTGATCTTGCTGAGTAGTTTGGTGTGTCATTCATGCCACATCCTGTCAGATTTCCAAGTGCTGAGGTTCTTCACTGATTTTTCCCCACTAATTTTGTCAGAGACAAGAAATAAAGAACCCAGAATGGCTGGGGGCACTCACTCAGCACACGGCTCTCTCGTTCCACATCGACCTTCACCTGCACAATATCAATTTACTCCTTTTGCAATGGAAAAGACTTCATTCCCCAGGACATTCTGCTTTTTTTGACTACATCTCAGCCTTCAGGAAGTGCCTGCTGAAATCACTGCCCACACATTTGGTAAGGAGCAGGTAAGAAACTTCCACCCATGGGTGGAAATATTACTTCCAAGCCTGTTGAGACAGTGTGACTGCAGGCATTGCCTTATTTGCTCTGCTGCCAAGAATATCAATTGGATACTACACTGGCTATCGATCCAGAGGAAGATTTTGTTGTTGTTGTTGTTGTAAAAAAAATGTGAATGCATTATGCAATGTCATGTAATGCTATAAAGCAAAATAAAAGGTACAGAAGGGAAAGAAAGCTGCAGAACAGAACAATAGCAACATTAGCTCTGCAGATTTTCCAGCCTGTAATGGCATGTTTTGGCAGATGGACAAAAAAAAACATGACATATCTATGGGTGTTTGGAGATGATTCAGCTCCTCTCTGCTGTGGCTTGATGGGCTTGTCTGTGATGACTAAAACAGGATCATCAGGCTGGCTGATGTCACTATTTGTAACACCTTAACTGTGAAAAAAACATACCTGGAGCAGCACAAAGTGTTCAGAGATTAATCTGGAGGATGGTTTTACTGTGTCCCCACTCCTCATCCAGCCTGAGATGTTACACTGCAGGGAAAGAGCTGTGAGGGGTTGAGAGGGTCTGTGAGCCCTTTGCTCTGCCCATCCCTCTGTACCCCTCAAGGGGAAATCTCCTCCTGTGGGCTCACAGCAGGTCCATGACTGCTGGGGAGAGATTTCACACACACAAGGTGAGGATGAGGCACCCCCAAAGCAGTGAAAGGGWTGTGCTTGTGTGGGAATGGGCTTTAGGATGCCAGGCTCCTGCTCGCCCTGCCAGCTGGCACAACTCTTCTCCCAAGGATGAGCAATTGCAGTGTCTTTTGCAGACAGATGCTCATCTCATGCTGAGATGGAGGCCRTGACAGCCAAGTTTCTGCACACTTKGAAGGCTGTTCCTAGCCAGTCMTGAGCCAGCCTCTCACGTTCTGGTTGTATTTSTCTGATGTGCACATCTGTGGCTGCTCTGTCACATTCAGCAGAACCACCTAAGGTGTTTAAGAGCTCTGATTTTCAGGTATTAGTTTGCAGCTCAAASCTGTAGATTTGTGTCAGAGATCTGACTTCTCCTTCCTTGGAAAGAGCAGAGAAATCAGGATGCCTGTGGCATCTGGATATCCATGGAGGTGACCAAATATGAAGGGAGCTCAGCTGGATGCTCATTTGCAGAGGATGCAACTCTTAACCCTGGACTTGTGAGCTCTTGTTCTGCCCATGGTCACCTGTAGCACTTTCTGCCAACACACTCAGAAATTTGCCCTGAGCAAAGGTTCTTATTTTGCTGCCCAGATGGAAAAGGAGTCAGCTTCAGGGCTRTGTAGTTTATTCTGTCTTTTCTTCYGAGTTCCCACATGGATATTTTGTGTTTGTGAAGTCCTTGAAGGGATGTATAATTACAGAARCAAATCACTCCTTTGGCATGGCAAGAAATACAGTGATGTGGATAAAAGACAATATAGCTCATATTCCTGCCTTATTTTTCTTGTGGTGCTCTTAAATCTTCTTCTCCTTAAAGCCAGGACTCCTGAGTCTGGGATGCCCTACAGGAATTCTTGGATTCTCCTGAGAAACATGGAGCTTTTACTTCTCTTTCACTTCTCTTTCACAAAATCAGCTTCCTTTTTTCTTAGCTGTCACTTTTCCCCTTCTCCACAACCTCATTATTTTTTTTGAACATGTGAACCTTTCATAGTGGGTTCAAAGTGGTCAGGTTTTGATAGCAGGGAAACCACAGGGGCAGCTTCTGTGAGAAATTGCTGGAAGCTTCCTCCATGTCCAGCAGAGACATTGCCAGGCACCTCCAGGACACTGCCAAGGCTGGGACAATTAGAAATGTTGGTACAGCTCTGTGATAACAGATTTTAAAAGAAGAAAAAAAAAAGTTGTTGCACATTAGTAATTGCAGCCAAAGAGCAGGGTGAGAATWTGTGAACCCTTTGTTACATTTCCCTCCCCTCTCCAGGGACAGAGGGGAGTGACAGAGGGGTTTGGTGGTGCCTGGCATCCAGCCAGGGTGAACCCACTACACCTTTCTGTTCATTTTTCCAGAGAAACGCAAACAATCCTGAGGCCGTGTGACTCTATTTGTGATATGTGCCTGCATAAACTTAGGGACAGCAGAGCAATAAGTTACAGAGTAAATGGAATATAAGTACAAACACTCGCCAGCTTACATTTAGCATAAGTATCAATCAGTGTGCTCCAGTGGATCTGCTCCAACATACCCCAGTGTGGATGCAAGCCAAAATCTGAGCGGCAACAAACAGCCCATTATCAATCCATTAGTCCTCACTGACTGAACGAGACACATAAAATCTTGTTTTACATGCACACTCCTGCCATTCCCCAGCAGAGATAATGAGATTACATGTKCTGTATCACTCAGCCCAGAAACTTGTCACATTCTAATGAGTTTCCTTTCTCTGCCCACAGTCACAAATAAAATACCTGCATTTTCTGTTGTTTCCTAAAGGGTAGCCAGCAGCCAGATGCTGGCTTGTGAAAACACTGTGACACACCGCAGCACCCAGCTGACACACGTGGGATGATTATTGCCAGTTTTGTCTGTCACTTTGCATCACAGGGGAGACAGAATAGCACAGGATGTGGCTCCCATGACAGTGTTACAAACTGGGAAATTGAAAGTGGAGCATCCACCTTCCATTTTCAATTTAAAAAAGAGCCTTCCTTCCTTCCTTCCTTCCTTCCTTCCTTCCTTCCTTCCTTCCTTCCTTCCTTCCTTCCTTCCTTCCTTCCTTCCTTCCTTCCTTCCTTCCT
>NW_026623289.1:345668-377692 GCF_030028575.1 Malurus melanocephalus
TTAGTTTTATTTGCAGTAACAGGTCTGGGGCTGTGTTTTGGATTTATGCTGGAAACTGTTGTTAACTCAGGAATGTTTTCCTTCTCACTGAGCAGTGCTTCCACAGAGTCAAGGCTTTTCCTGCCCCTCAAACCACTGCACCATTGAGCAAGCTGGGGGTGCACAAGAGGCTTTTTCCTAAAAGCCCTAAAAGAGAGGGGACACAGCTCGGACAGCTGACCCATCTGACCCCATCTGATCCCAGGGATACTCCACATCTTACGGTGTGTGCTCATCATATAAAGCTGGGGAAGAAAGGAGGGGGAATATTTGGAATTGTTGTTTGTCTTCCCCAGTCACCGTCAGTTATGACACAGCCCAGCTTTCCCGGGAATGCTGAACGCCTGCCTGCCCATGGGGAGGGATGAATTCCTTGTTTTGCTTTGCTTGCTTTTGCTTCACTTGTTGAACTATCCTTATCTCTGCCTATGAGTTTTCTCCTCTGACTCTTCCATTTCTCTCCCCCATCCTACTGCACGGGACTGAGGGAGGAGCTCTGTCTGGGGTGGAGCTGCCAGCTGGGGTTAAATCACAACGTTTTTGCTTTCTGAATCTGTGAGTATTCTACAAGCAACGAATTAGGTTCTCATTCCTTCCCTTTAAAGCAGGGTAATGCCCTTACACAGCTGAACGTGGCCAGCATCACAGAGCACCCGAAAGAACAAAGGTTCCCCCACCCAAACCCCCACTTCATTCAGAAAAGGCTTCTTGGGAGAAACATTTCTTTGTCTTTTCCCCAGCAGCTTTCTCCCCTATCAAATGGTGCATTCACTGGTGGCTGACCTCTGGAACCCCATGCTGACCTCATCCCTTGGGAACCTTGGGTCAGTTCCACACAGGTAAAATTTTCCTGGGTGTCCCACAGTGCTTCTGCAGTACTACAGTCCACAGTGTTTCATTTCAAGTGAAGTAAGTGCAAGTGGTGCATATTCCTTCTGCTGCAGCTCTGTTTTGGAACAGCCCTGATTTTTGTAAAAAAAAAGGAAAAGATGCCTTTGTAAAAGTGCCTGTGCTGAAATTCTGCTTTGAGCTGTTGCTCTGCAAATGGATTCCTTTGTCTTTGTGGGGAAAGCCCTGCTATAAATAAAAGTAAAATCTAGCTGCTCATTTTTACTTTTTGATGCTGGATAGGTCTCCGTTTTGCTGAAGAGCTGTAAAGGTAAAAATACTCACAAAGGGGTGGCCAATTTGTGCCCTAGATTTTAAAGCAGAATAGGTCATTGATCTTGTCTAGTAGATTTGCTTAAAATTCAGTAGTACAATATGTCTTAGAGCCTGAAGAGATGAGTGAGGATCTGTAAAGCTTGCGTGAGCTGAGGAGAAACAAAAAAAAAATCTCCCATTACTCTATAGAGTGGTTGTCTTTTCAATTATGGATGAAAAGATGAGTATGACCCTGAGGGGCTGGATTCAAACAGAATGAAAGGGGGGAAGAGCCCTAAAAACAAGCAAAATCTTTACTAAGAGATGATTAAAAGGGGAACATAAATGTCTGGAAGTGTTTTGAAGAAGGAAGCACAATGGAGTGGGGGCAAAATGGTTATGGTGGAGTATGGAATAATGGTATTAAATTAACAAAAGGAAAAGGTCTGGTGAATATCAATAGAATCTTTTCTGTTTTCCTGTGGCATCATCTCCCAAGGGAGGTAGCAGGAGCTCCATCATTTGAGTCCTGGCAAATGACTTGGGACAAACCACAAGAAAGTGAGGTTTAAGGCACATTACTGTGATGTTCAGGGATGGTGCTACTGACCCAGTGGCTCATTTCTCCCATCCCCCTTCCCTGGGTAGATATAGCATTAATGAAAATAAGGGGAGGAAAAAGAAAAAAACCACACCAGGGGTGGAGTGGAGCTCCTGTTTTTACACGAGTGGCAGCAGAAGGAGGCACAAAGATGTGYCCAAACAGATTGAGAGGACTGGTGATTGGGGAGGGAGACGCACAGAGTAACTAATTACAAGAGGAGTGAGAATGGGACAGGTGAATGGGCTGGCCAGAGCCAGGCAGTGCCTTTGGACAGGAGCTACCAGAGCTGCACAAAGGCACTCGTGCCCTGGCAAGATTTCTTCTTCAGGGGACTGATTTTGGACACTRTTTTTGTCATAGGGAAATGTGGTCCCAGCAATTAATGAAGCAAGAGATTCTTGCAGAATATGGTCAGAGTTTTCCCTGAGATTAATCTGCTGGGAGGCCTCGTTCCCTTGGCCAGGGTGGAAATCTAAATACCCCATTTTTCAGTGGAGCATCAGGCAGGAGTAGGAGGTGGCATTTGCACCTTCCCAGGCCACTTATTGCACATCTCCAAACCCCTGGCAGAARTAGCTGAAATATGGACAGAAATGCTGCTGCTGCTGTGGAATCCAGCTGCTTGGACAAGCCAGCTGGAAAAGGGGAAGAGGGGATATGGAGAATTGGATCAGTGTAGGAAAAGGCCTGGAACTGTATTGTGAGAGTGAAAGGAAGAATCTCAACCAAAGTAAGAATAAGAAGAGCTTGTAACAGCTTCCTTTGAAGGGAAGGTCCATGCACTCTTGGTAATGCTGATAATGCCCATTTTGCACCTATATCCTAATTACCCAATTTAAGGGTCTCAAATATCTCTCAAAGCATTCCTTGGCTGAGCCCCACATTACCATAGAGGAGACTGGCCTTTTTCAAGTGATGGGAATGCAAGATAAAAGGGGTATATTGTTGGAGCAAGGCCACRAAACATCAGATTGGAATCACATATCCTGCTCTTGAGCTCCCAGGCTGTTGCTCAAAGCCCATATCTGTTCTTGAATACCTGTTTACCCATGAACTTTATGAACATGGACCATTTACATTGCTTAAAGTTAAGTATGAGCTCTGAAGAGATTCTTGAACAGAGTATCTGACTGCAGTATACATTATATATACTGCAGGACACATTATACCCAGACACTCAATGATTATTTTAAATGAAAAAAAAAAAAACATCCTTTTCCAATGAAGTCCCTCACCACTAAATTAGAATGACTTGGAGCTGTTTGTGTTTTGAGAGGAGGCACTGTTAGGAATCTGACTCTTTTGTTTTCCTGAAAATTCAATTGAAACCTTTAATGCTGCACAGAATCACTTTTCTGCAAGAATGGGGATCAGAGGAGGCACTAAGGCAAATGTTTCTTTTCTGAGCAGAGCCTTACATATAAACCTTTTTCATAGAAATGTGTCCAGTGTCTGAAGAATAAATCCCCTCACAAGAGCAAGAGTTCATTGTTTTAAAAGTAAAATAAAATAGTCATAATGCAAATTGTCCCTCATCAGGACAGCAGAGAAAACTAATTTAAGTTCAATAATGTACGACAATAATGATTATTAAGTTTCATGAAAATAAATTCAACCACTTTAAGAGCAGGCTATAAATGCTRAGCATATTGTGTCAAAAATTAACATATGAACTTCAAATTTGTGCACCAATTCAAAATCTGATTTAACAAACTGCTGTTATTAAAGTCAATTGGTGAGATTTCCACTATAAAAACGAATGAAATCTTAACTCTAACACAAAATAAATAATTTTTTCTAAGTGTAAGCAGACTGCATTAAATTAACATGCAATGATCTAAATTATGTATCAAACTCAATTATTTTTTTATTATTTCTTTTCAATTAAGGCGACATGATTAGCTCCATTATTAGTCTCAGCTCCAATCTTAACTGCATCTCAAATTCGTTATCTTCTTGCGGAGAATTTGTTCACAGAGTTATGGTGAATGAGTCTGTCCTCCAGAGTTCTACCAAGTGAGGTGTTTTGTGAAGAACAGAACAGCGCTGTGGTTTCGCAGGAATGTGAGAGAAGTGGCGCTTTCCATCAGCTTTGGCAGCGTTTTGAATGGAAGAGTGTGAGTAACAAGAAAGAACTCAGTTGGTTTGTTCTTATTCAGCTTAATCTCATGGCTGTGTTTTTGAAATTAACACTTTGTTTTTACACTTTTTCTTCCTTAATGTTCACCAAAGATCCGACCCAGTTTGAAATGCAGAAGTTATTTCTGACATGACATGGACTCTGAATCAGCTTCACTCACCCCAGCAAAGGAGAGCTCATCGTTAGCATCTGCAGTCATTGGATTAATTCACTGAGTTAATGCAGCAAGTTATTTCAAAAATATTATTTTCTTATAACACCATCTTCGTGCGTATGGAAATCAAAATTAATGGCTCTGATTTTGAAATAATTTATTTGTGTGGGTTTTTCATCTTGAAGCATTCATCATTCTTCACATATTCCTTTTTCTGGTGTAATTTCTCACAGCCAGAAGTTGTCTGCAGCGTTTATAAATTTTCTAATGTTAGCAACATGCAAAAGTTCCTTKGGATGCGTTTTTAGTCCTAGCTAGACACGAAAGGAGACTTCACTACCACCGTGCCTCTCTAAGTGTTTTTTAGTAACCARAAATGGGGATTACAAAATTTTTGAAAGATGTAGTATGCCCACCCTGAAAAACAAATACAAAAGTTAGAAGTGTTAGACAAATCTTTTCTTATTTTCACTGGAGAATCTTTGTTGGATTCCCAGGAAAWGCTTTTTGAACTTTGGCTTGAATGAGGAAGACTGGATGCTCTCTCCCCATCAYACACAGAGCTCCTGTCTGCAAATCAAAAACATCAGCACTGATCCAAAATCCAAGTTCCCATTGACTGAATGTGGTGTTTGCACCCCATGTTTATCTTCTTGGAAGGTCCCCTTCCAGCCCAAACCATTCTATGATTCTGTGATTCTACGATTTTGTGTCTGTGCATCAGCGAAAGCTTTTTGTTTATTCATTTGATGAATTTCTTTGAGTTTAAAGAAAGGAATTAATTTCAGTTATTTCTTTATGTGATCATTAGAAAAGCTTTTAATGAACATAGTAAAACCCAACTAATTATCACAATGGCATTTAACTCTAAATAAAATTGACAGGAAGCAAGAATATGATACATATAATTTTGCACAGTTTATTAAAACACATTTATCATTTTTTTCCTCTTAAAGAAACCTGATCATATTATTCTATGATAATTTAGCTAATATTTTTTCTGTGCATTTAATATTTAAGTGGCTTTTACTGATATTAAAGTCATAATGCATTTTATGGAAATTACCTTGCATTCTAATTACTTTTCTTGGTGAGGAATGGTAAATAGAATTATCTCGTTATGCTTGTTGTAGATGAAAGCAAAGAAATATCTAATGAGAAGAGACTGCTAAAAGAAAAAAAAAAAATTCAGACTTTTTTTTCAAATGAGTCCATTTTGCCATCAATTCAGAGACGGAACCAAAGCAGGAACCAGGCRTGCATGTGAACAACAAAAGGCTCTGAATGGCAACTTGGATGCTTTTAACATCCATAGTTCCCTTTTTTCTGTGCCCTGCCTGTCCAAACCTAAGCTGAGGAGAGTTGGGAGGAGGACAATGCGCTACCACAAGAAAGCAAAAAACACAAACAGCCATGTCCTTGAGCCCAAACTGCCCCATGCTTTTAGTGAAAGAAGCTGCTGTTGGAAAGCCTTAAATTGCACCTGCAGAAACACAGAGGTCAAGGCCTGTGTAAAAGTTAACCTCTTGTCCTTTTTTTCCCTCACAGTTCTTTATGTGAAATATACTTACTTCAGTGGAAAAATGGAGGAATTAATTGCGGAAGAATCAAGTTTTCATGACAACTCTTCTCTCAGTTTCTGTACTGAAGTCCAAGTGGAATCACAAATAAAGTGGGATTACTGTCTCTGAAAACAAAAWGGGAWTTTTTTTTTTTTGTATGAAGCTTTAAGAAGATAAAGATGAGCTTTRGGACTATCTGAATGGGGTGTCTTTCATAAGCCATCTTTTGGGGGATATAAGATGGAGTTTAACTACAGAGAAATCATGCTTCACTGGTCACTCTGTCTGGATGTGTCCAAAAATCAAAATGCACGATGGCTCTTACTTAGGTTACATGATTTTGTAACATCCAAAGAGGTGCCATCAGAGCAGCAGAATGGAAAATGCAGASTCMRGCTTTAACTCACRCMRAAATTTCAAATTCARTCTAATTGAAATRTTCTGTGAATTTCTGTCTTCACTAAGCAAATTTTTCTATTCAGTGGGAGGGAGACTAGAAGGTTCTGTGAATAATGCCTATTTCCCAATTTTCTAAGCTTTCTTTCCACTAGAAATGACCTTTAAATAAACTGATTTTATTTTACATTTCAGCTCACTTCTTTCTATTTTCTGAAAAGCAAAAGGGTCCTTTACTCTGCTGTCATCACTGAAAACTTCACTGTAAACTCTAATGCAGGAGTCCAATCTACTGATCTATTTATTCCTTTTTTTAGCCAAAACATCTTCTGCAACATCTACCATAATTCTGCAAACAATAATTGCAATAATATTTCACCATTGCATTAAGGATCAGGTTATCTGTGCAGAATATTTAGAAAGGTCAGTGTCTCATATATAACGTATAGGCAAAAATAAAACGACCAGCGAATGTCATGGATATTTATTGCAAATGCTCTATAACATTCTGGGTTTGCCATGCACATTTCTCCCTGTAATAGAACATGTTTCTAAAATGGATTAAATCCTGATTTGATTTTAGTACTCTACATATTACAAATGCATTTAATTTTAAGTGACAAAATAAAATGTAGCATATGACATCCTAATCTGATGTATAGCAGTTTCACCAGCAATTCCCTGTGAGATACATCTCTTTTTTTTTTTTGTGAAAACGCCAGCATTGCTTGAGTTATCTCAACAGGGCCCTGTATTTGAGTAGCACCACGCTTCAGTCACTTTTCTTAACCAAATGTTACCAGAACTGAAGTGATCTCAGCAAGAGGGACAAAAGCAAGTCGAAGGAGGTTTATTTGCTTTACTAGGCATGAAGAAAATTCCCTGTTGCTGTGCTCCAGTTTATTTGGATAGACATCCAAGGCAAATGCATGCAGCGCTTTTGAAGGTCCACTGGAAGACTTAAGATTGGATTTTAAAGACTCAGGATGAGCACAGAGAGAAYAAACGTGATGTGTGTGTGTGTCAAAGGCACAGCCTTGCTTTGGAGGTCACCAGGTATCTGGCTGATGGAAAACAAATAAATGAGTAATAACA
This sequence comes from Malurus melanocephalus, assembly GCF_030028575.1. Classification (NCBI taxonomy): domain Eukaryota; kingdom Metazoa; phylum Chordata; class Aves; order Passeriformes; family Maluridae; genus Malurus; species Malurus melanocephalus. The sequence continues at coordinate 352,802 of NW_026623289.1, forward strand.
TTAACTGAATGATTGGGTTATGGGCATTATTTTCTCCAGAATCCTTCGGAGGCGTCAATGTGTTGACTTCAGCAAGGCAAAATCCTCTCAGGGCATCATGACCATTWCGACCTCTCTTCTTTCAAATTATGTTAGTTCTGAATAACAATTATGGAAATTAAGTTATTAGTGCAAATTGATACATGATGCTGGGCCAGCAGAATTGACTATTCTGTATTATTTTATTTATTTAGTCTGCAGTACCGGTTATAGTGCAATAAACAGAGACTGACTCCATCATTAATGTAGAGGGATATTTAAGTTATGGGTATAACAAGAAATTCATTTATGTGAAATTTACCTCAGAGACATCAAAGAATATTCTGGTTTTATCTGCAATTTKCCATGGTTGAAAAATGAAAGAAAGGGATTCCACAACACAGAGCATAAGAGTTAAGAAATTACATTTTTTCTTTGAGGATCGATAGGAAATCCTGTTTCTTTAAAATAATTTGTGCCATTTCAGAAGAGGAACACRTTTTTTTCCCTTTGCATCTTTGCCCATGTCTTCCCTCATTTACCTCTTTTCCACATTTCRTTTTGCAATGGGGAGGTGCAAATTGGACATAAAACTGAGCACACAGATCTTGGAGGGAGGAAGCTGAAAAAAGATGAAACAAGTGTGGACAGAAGCACTGTCCAGAGGCTGCTGGTGGTGCTCAGACTTCATCAGGATCTCATGAGAGCCATGAGGAGACCTCCCCATGCCAAGGCAGGACATGTCCCATCTGCCTCATTTCTGTGGGAAAACCTCTGCAAGTGCCAAACCCGACCCCAACAGACCTCCTGAGATGGAGGAAAGCCTTTGTGGGGTAAACAACCCCCTCGTACAAGCGTGACCCAAAATCCCAGTGGGGGCTCCCCCAGACACAATGGGTAACTYGCTGCTGCTGCTCCATCCACCAGAAAGCCTGTGAGGAAAATCTGAAGGAGAACAAAGCTTTCGATGAGGCCAGCTGCATTCAGATGCAAATTTGTGTCTGTAAAGCTCGAGATTATCGYGCTGCCATGGGACCACAATGACCTGTCCTGAGCCTTGCACAGGACACCTCAAATCAGCTTTGCCACCGCCCGTGCCAGGCGGGCACTGAGCCCTTCTAATCCGGCCCCTATTGCTCCAATTAACTGGGGACAGCCCCCGAGGCTTCAGCATCAACTGTCTGACAAACCATCACATGTAATGAGGGGAAAAATAAAATTCGGTGTGYGTTCAAATGGAAGTCAATTTTCGCAGGAAAAACTAAAGGGAGTTTTTTCTTCATACTACTGCATGGAAGTACAGTAGCAGCAGTTGTAMAGCAAATTTTAATGATATGCCCGAATGTCACAGTTAAATCTCTGACAAGTTTTTACAATGGCAGCATTTWGATCTTTTTTTCTTTCTTCTTATTTGACTCTAGAGATTACAATCAAAAGCTTTCCTTTTTTTATTTCTTCACATTAAAACCTCCAAACTTTAGCATTAAATCTTATCTGCAAATTGACAAAGCCTGTTATTCAAAATGAGAAAGGGAGATAACAAATACTTATGCTGCACAAGGAAAAATTAGTTAATTTTAAGTTTAAAAATAATTAATTATATTGAAATTTTTTGTGTTTCTATAGATCATGGAGAATTTGGCGAAAGTCTGCTTCTTTGCAATTTTACCTTGCTGTCTGATGACACCTGGCTGTGCAGCTCCCACTGGTTGTTTCAGTCATTGGAAAGAATTTGGGTGCAAAGATGTTCTGTGAATGCTCATTTTCCTCTGGGTGTTTGAAAGATACTTGGGAGAAAGTGAGGAATTTCCAAGAAGGGCTGGCTGTACCATCTTCCTGAGCAACCTGTGCAGCTGGGACTGCGATAAAAGATCAGCAAATGGGACCCTGTATGAGTGCATCAGGATTAAATGGCAAAGGAAAAAKAGGGATAATGGTATCCATAACTCTTCATGAGCACTTAAACCTGAAGCTATCTTGGTGCAGCTTAAATCAAGATAATATCTGAAATTTTCCTTTCTGAAGTCTTTCTTCCTAAATGGAAGCTTTCTGAATAATTTTAAACTGTCATGAAAAAGGGGGGAAAAAAAAGAAAACATCACCAAGCACTATGGTTCTTCCTTTCTCAATCCTGACAAATAGATGTGAGTCTGCTGACAAGGAATTCCAGTGGGCTTAGATATCTGTTAAACTTGCATTTTACTCCTCCTGATAGCTCAAAGATTTCTGTGCCCTTTCTGATCCTGGCTGAAATTCGGCCAAGTTCCATTAAAAAAAAGCAGCATAAATGGAAAGTTTGCCAGGAATTCCTTGTTGTGGCCTTAAGCGCAGAACTATTAYAGTCTTTTCAAAGAGATTTCTTGCAGTTTTCATAAAACTTTTAGTCTCATCCACTGAAGTATGCCTTTCAAAAATCCTTGTAGCTGTTGCAAGTCCATCACTTTGGTTTTTTCTCAGAGTTTTCCAGAGAGGTCTGTTGTTCTGTGGCCTTCCTTCACCTGCACAGTCTGAGGCCTGTCTCTTATCACTTTAGCTGAACCCCTGCAATTCCACAAAATCTGTGGGAAAGGCATGAAATGTGCAGTCTAGGTTCAATTTTTAGTCTTCTCATCCCATGCAAGTATTAATTTCCTCTGAGAATTCATTTCAGGGCCATATAATACTGACCCTGTTGCATTTCCCATCCSTTTCTCCAGAACTCTACATTTTTAAGGATGTAGAAAAAGTTGGTCTTGGTTCCCTGGGATTTTAATCACTGACTATATATCACCCTAAGGTAGTAACAAAGCAAAATCTAACAGGACAGCAAATATGGATTAATTGGGAGGCAGAGATCAYGATCATTCATCTTCCCATTATTACTGATGCCATTTAGCCTGGATGAGCAGAGCACACAGTGATGTTGCTGCCAGCACCCCTTACTGCATGGAAGTAGGGATCGTCCTCCTGAGGTGGGGGAAAAGAGTTTAGAAGTTGGAAAATGAGAGTTCTGACCCGAGGACCTGACAYCAGTTAATGGATTTAGTACTAAATGTAAATTATTGCTAATATAAGGAAGTGGAAGACAATTTTAGCTGTTAATGAGAACAAGTATGAAGTAATTATTTCTTGTCAGTTTTAATGAGACACAGCAAAGAATGTACCAATGGATTACCACTTCATGCCCTTGCCTTCACTGGAATGAAGCTCCATGTTGGAGCACAAAAGATAATACAAGACAAGATGGAAAAATAACCTAAAAATSACTGCTTTGAGAACATCCATAAAAGCCAAGTGTTGAATAAATTCAAGCTATGMAAATGTTTGGCGTTGGCTTTATTTATGCATTTTTAACACATCCAACATGATCTTGATTTGAGAAGGAACAATAACGTTATACCAAGTAATTTGTTGATAATAAGCTCTGTCTGGTTTTTGTAATTAAAAAAGCGATTAAGAAAGGCTAAGTCATTAATGCTTGAACTGCTGCTGCTGGGATATGMACAGTGACACACAATTTATAAACTTTTGGCAGAGGGATTTATTTACTGATGCTTTTTCAAGAAACTTCTYTCTTTATGGTATTTATAGAATGTGAGAAATAATAGACTATGATTATGAGCAGAGACGAGCAATCATCCTGATAAATGGCAGAGAATTGTAAAACTAAACCCATTACGTAGAGGATACAACTGCTGAATCTTGCAGCTCAGTACTGTGTCTTTTGCACATTTTGCATGTTCATTGTGTCAAGGAYATGTGGCCAGGTTTGGCAGGTTGTTAGGTGAGCACTGGAGAAGCCAAATTCTATGGCCAAACCCAGTGCTCAAGTTCTCTGTCTCAGAAAAGGGTAATTTCTTTCCTCAAGTTTTTTGATTTGTTTATCTGCTTTCCACCTCTGAGCAGATGCAGAAACAACAGAAGGGAACGGGGCAGGTCTTCTGACAGAAACAGAAGCAGAAAATGCTGGACCACCTTTCACCCCATGTCACAGGAAGTCACAGGCTGCAATCTCAACACCCCAAACACAGCAGAACACTTGAGGAATTTTCTAATATCACATCCCGTGCCTGGTCTCAGCTGGGTCTCCAAACCAGTAAAATGTATCTCATTGTCGAGTGGGATGTGTGTACCAGCCTGGGCTGTGGGTCTGTGAGAGGGAGAAGATGCATCCCCTTCCCCCTTTGTGGGATGGAAGCCAACATCCCAAGCCAGCTGCAGCAGTTTCAATATTCATGCAAGAAATCATTTTCACACAGAAGACCACCACTCTTTGACACTCATGTCGTTTATGACTTGCAGAWAACTCTTTCAAAATTATTTTTAAATTTTGTCACAAGCATCACAAGGTTCACTTTCTCAACTGCTTTATCTTTTATTGCAATGTATGAAATAAGGGTAGAAGTCTGTAYTACTTTTACAAAGAGTAAACAGCCGGGGTAAAACTGACCTTTCTCTCTCTGTACATATTTAAGTATAAATAAATATTTGATGTATTGCAGATGTTTCTATCATGTAAAGATATCTCCCTGACTCTAAAATCTATGAAGACCAAACCTCACTTTAAAAAAAAAAACAAAACAAGGATTTTCAAATCTTGTCTAGGTAGAGACAGATTTAGGCTCAGGACTGTATTATGTTGAAACGAATGCTGTAGTTCTCTATACCTACTTTCACATGAATTTGATGAAAACTTTTTCATGAACTGGAGATAAAAATTATTCTCTRCTACAGTGAAATCGATTAAGATCTATCAAACTTCAGGCAAATCCCTTTCTGATTGGTAATGCCACCTAGGAACAGCCAGAGRCTTTAAAATTTATTATGGCCCTTGCTGAGTAGCAGCATGGATCCTAGATTACTCTTGTAAAAATTATGGAATTATGTCAAYAGAGTTCTTATATTTTCCTAGACAAGGACAGTATAGGAGATAATGAGAGAACACCAGGAATCAAAGCTTTTKCTTTAGAAAGATTTACAGCTGCTGYYTCCCACCATAAGTCAACACTGAATAATTAAAAGACTTGTAATTAAAGGCTAATTCAGTATTGATTGTGTCCTAGAGCAAGGGGGCCAATTCAGTGTTCACCATCCTGTGTGAGCTCCATCAGCCGGACAGGAGAGCGCAATCACCCCGAGCAGMCTCCACTGTGGGATGGCACCTCCTGCACCCCATTCCCATGGGCTGTGGGGTCAAAGCGATTCTCTCACCAGCTCTTCAGTGTCACACAYCCCCTCAGACCCCTCTGCTCCAAGAGAGAACATCAAGCCTGTTTCCTTTGGGGAAGTGAAGGCAGGGACTCTTCAGTCCGGTTGTGTTCTTGGTTCTCTGCTCTTTCTCCTCACGGTTCCTGTGATGGCCCATTTTGAGATGAGCACCTTTTTCAGGGTTTCTGTTTGGTGCCTCCAGTGCTTTTCATAAATATGTTCAGAATTGCTGTCTGATTAGAGGAATAAATGAAAAATGGCTGTGGGCCCCTGCTTTCCAGTCTGCTCCTCTGCAGCCACGCACATGATTTACCCAGATTTTCTGGGAGTGGAAGGCTTCAGTTTGGTGATGCACACAGAGAACTTATTCGTCATTGCACCCATGAGCAGGGAACAACAGTGTCTAGTAATAGGGCAAAGGTGGTTGTCAAAATTCAGGAAGTCAGATTTCTGTCTATGACACCTTGATGGTTCTCAGATTAAATTTTACAGGCCCTTAGGTAGTCTATCCCCACCAATCAATTGATTTTTTTTTTTTCCTTCCAGGATCTCATATGCTTCCTGCATGCATCGTATATCACAGAAATTAGGTCATATTTAACATACTGCATCATAAACATTACAGATGGAAAAATCTCATTAAGCCATCAAATTCATTCCTTTGTCAGTGGAAAAAGGTTCCCACATAGAATGGAATTTAATTTTTAACATATAATATGTTCAGTCCTGAAATGTTTCTTTTTTAGTTGGTATTCCACGGAACTCATTTAGTCCTTGCTATCAGGGATTTTTATGATTATCTGAATTTTCTTTCAGAAACTTCTCTCCACAGCTTTTAATTATATCGCACATTGCTCTATCTCTAGAAAATAGCATTTGCAGGTAATAATCATACGCCTTCTTTCCAGCACTATTCAATATATGAAAAAATGGGTCTAAATATGGAAACAATCCTGCAATATTCATTTGCCAAGATCTCTAAATATCCTGCATTCATGATTATTATTTTTCTTCACAGTTTGGGAAAGAAATAACCACTTTTCATTTGGAAACCAACTTTTTCTTAATGGAATTGCTAATTACTTTTCAGTACTTATTATAATGAGAAAGTCTAAGATTGTTTTCTTATAAAGATGTGGCTTTGGTTTTTTTGTTTTTTTTTTTTTTTTGTTTGTTGTTTTTTTTTTTTTTTTTTTTTTTAAGATATGGAACAAGTTTTAAGTATTTAGAAAAATACGTGTTTGGGACTCTTTCATGCATTACAAATCAGTTCTTTTAGCTGACATGATGGTTTTGCACCAGGTCAGAAAAACAAACAACTGCAACAGCAGGAAGCACTCCATTAGATGTTCCTGCTTTGGAGGGTAAAAGAAACAAAAGTCAATATATAAGACCCTTTGTGGTTTTTCTTCTCCCAGTGAGCACAAAGCCCAAGGAGAAACTCACTGCCAGAGTCTATTCGGGTGGGTGACAACCTAGTTTKTAATTATATTTAACTAGGGTTCACCAAAAGGGGACAATGCTGAACCACTGAATGGGACTGAGCATCTCTTAAATGTTTGTCACSTGGGGACAGAGATGGGAGATAAAACCATATCTGATAAACTTTGTCCTTCATCTGATCTCATACAGGCTCTTTTCTGGTATTGTTTGGTACCCAGATAATGTAAAACAGTCAGAAAAACATCAGAGAACACAGGTCACAGGATCACAGACAGGTTAGGGGTGCAAGGGACCTCAGGAATTTTTCTGGTCCAACCACCCTGCTCAGGTCCCCTAGATTGGGCTGTCCAGGATTGTGTCCATACGGCTTTTGAATAAGTCTGAGGYGGGAGACTCCACAACCTTTTTGGGTGACCTGTTCCACAGCTCACCATCACAGTAAAAAATCATCTGATGCTCAAACTGCATCCACTCTAATTTATCTTGTGCCCTCTGGTCCTGTCACTGGACAGCAGTGGWAAGGGCCTGGCTCTGTCCTCTTTGTACCCTCCCATCAGGTMTTTATTTACATTTACAAGATCCCCCTGAGCCTTCCCAACCTGACCCTCTGGTGTCCCAGCCACTCCTCCCAGCTCTGTGTCCTTTGCACATTTACTGGGGGTACACTAATTAATGCAGATAACCTTTCTGGCTTTTACAGCGAATTTGGAGGATGAAGAATGTGGTCAGAGAGGATGGCCTATTTATGAATTTYGATAATATAGATTGCTTTCTCTTATGACTTCCCACCACCTTATTAGAACCTTTGGCTGCCAGACAAAGGGTAATTCCTGACYAGTTTTGCTAATTTTCCCACTTACAGCAATGTCACCATCCAGGTTGACCTTTCAAATCAATTYATCCTGAGATACATTATTGACTAATTTCCTGAAATTCAGGTGAAATGTGCCCATTTTTAACCTTGTCCTTCCTTACGTACAGAAATTACCTTATCCTCTGGTACTAGCATTGCCATTAGTAAGCAATCAAAATTCTTCTCCAAAGGCTTTTCGATTTTATTTGCTCTTTCCACACTGATTTCAGTGATGTATTTCATCTAATCCTGGTGCTTTGTCAACTTTTTAATAGTACTGAGAGCTTTAATTGCCTTATTATCTTCTCTACTGCAGAGAGGGCTTTTTCTTTAGCATTTCTATTCCCCTCAAGGAAAGCTTGGACTCTGGAATATTACAGGTCCTCCATTTCCTGGGATGGAGAAATTGCCCAGACCCTTAAGGATATCTACTTCATCTCTCAGCAACATTTAATCTATCATGGCCTCTCTTTATCTTCCTAATAAATTTGCTTCTCAGGCAGCAAAAGCTTCATCATCCAYGCTCTTCAGACACAGCAGTGTCCTGCTGCTTGGTGTCCTTTTCTTCTTTTGTGCAGCCAGGAAACCCAGGATCATAGGGTCAAAAAAGCAGATTTTGGGTTAGGACTACAGATTAAGGATGGCATTCAGTTATGAAAAAAAAATGAACCATGGGCTTTGCTGCTTGTTTTTCATGGAAAGGCTGAGAAAAGGGGAAACCTCYCCAGCCCAGGAGGATTTGACACTACAGCAAACTCTGGTTTAGATTTGGGTGCCTCATTATGTTGTGCTCCAAAGTAAAGGCACAAAGTAGGTTTGGRTGACAGGGAGCAGTGTGGATGCTCAAGCACAGCATCTCTGGATTACTGTCTTTGCTGCAGCCTCTCATTTTGGATGGCAAATGGCTCCCCTGGCTCTTCCCATGTGCCCATTACTGGGATCACTGTCCTAATGCCTCCCAGCTCTGTGTCCTAACCTGCCTGGGCTCTGGCTTTATCAAACCTCAGTGTGTGATGGGTKATTACCTCCCAGACCAGACTCTGCAAACATTGCAGACAGGAGGAATACTGTGAGAAAYTGGTGAGATTTTCGTGAGAAATTCAGGATTAAAGTCTTCTGCTGCCTTACAAATGGATGTTGTTTAGCTCACCTGGCTCTCCTATCATGCACTCCAGATCATACACTTGCTCTGTGTGTCACCTGCAGACAGATCTGCTGAACTGAGAATAAAGAGATGAATAATGTCACTGCCTGAACGGAGCCATGAAAATCATAAATAAAAGAAAAAACATATTCCTGCTCAGWGGTATATTAACTGGAACTTTTATGTTATTTATGTTTTGCCTCAGATACACACATATACCAGGAGAAAAAAAAATCTAGTACTTAGAGTAAATCTACCTCACTTTGTTGTAAGCCTGGGAAAAAAAAAAAAAACTGTGTTGATTGATTTCTTTGTCTGAGTTATTTAGAAAGAGCTGAAAGCTGGAAGGCTGTTAGGTTCTGGTAAAGTGAGTACTTTTCCCCCTGAATAAAAACATTTAAGGGCTCTCAGTGTTTGTGCACGTATTYGTGTTCCAGCACACGAATTAAATGTCAGCAGAGCCAGACCTTCAGCTACATTTGATGGCAATGCTGAAGTCAGGGCAGCCACATTGATTTGTGCCACCTGAGGAACTGACCCAGGGTTGTTACTTTTCACTGGACGTCACATAAGAGCTATAAASGGGTTTCTGAGTGCACAGAAAAGAAAATGCAACACAGAGAGTGACTCGAAACCAGAAGCTGTGTCTGAAAGGAGTGCTCTGCTCTGGGGTTGCAAACAGACCTTTATCAGACACTTCCAGGRGAAATGGTGTTATCTGGGTGTCTAATGTCACCCCGTGTTCCAAAGGGAAGATAAAGATCCTATCACTGCAAAGATCAGGCTTGTCTCTGAAAATTGTTCTCTTCCTCCTATTACAAGTGGTTGCAGTGGCAAGAAGAATTTCTATTTTCCTGACAGCAGTTTTACTGTGGGCTGCAGAAAAACAGTTTCTGTGCATTGCCCTGCAGCTACCATACCTAGGGCTCAATAAGTTATTCAACTATTTTCTGTTTTTTTCAGTAGCTTTCCTGTGCACTGGACAACCAAATACTGTGGCAGTGAAAAGGCTATGGGTTAGAAACCTAAAAACATCCCATACTGTGAAGCATTTAAATTCTTAAACTAGATTTAAAGCTTATGGTTCAACTCTGGGCTGGAATGGATGTATTTATATGATTCTAGCAGAGCCCCTGTGGCTTGTAGCTGCAGGGGATTTGGTCCAGCTCGATTTGGTGAATTTCAAGTTTTCTAGTGAAACACGGAGATTTGATTGTCTCATTTTGCAGCAGCATTAAATAATCCAAAGACATTTGTTTGCCTTTCTGTCTCCACTATATCTGCAAACAGTTTAAACCTGATTTTTGACTCATAAAAAACCTCAGTTAGATGCAAGAGGTCACACATGCTCAGGTTAAATCCAAATTGAAACACTAAGGTGGAAGTACTGTGTGTCCATTTCTGATTAATTGTTTTACTGTTTACAAATAACCTTCTTTCATAACACAGTCCTTTTTCTTTGGGTTAATTAACTGTTTCACAGAATAATCCACCCGGTGGGAAGCATCTTTCTCACACAGAAATAGATGTACTACAGTTATGGTGGAGAATTTTCTGGGTGAGTGCTGCTACTTCAGAGACAACAGGCTTTGGTTGTTACCCCTACACACACAAAGTGTGCTGTGAAAGCTGCTCTCAGTTTTACTTCCTCTGATAAATAAGTAATAACTCACTTCAGCAGATATATTTTTTTTTCTGAATAAACAATAATTCATGCTAAAATGCACAAATATTTCCAGAATATATCCTAGAGTTGTCTGAGTATGTATAAATAATACAACCAGCAAGAAGGGGTTTAAAGCAAAACAACTCAGTGAAAAGTTTTCACAAATCATTATTTCAGTATTAGCCCAGCTGTGATCCTTATCTAGTGCACAGAGATACTCATTYCTGTAGCTTCAAACTAAAGGCAATGCTTTTGCCACATCATCCAGCAGCTGGCTCATTGCTGCTGGAAACTGATAGCTGGGAACCAATACTGGGGACTCGACCCACTTTAATATATTGAGCACGTCACCTCCAGGAATTCTGCATGGCATTTAACTTGCTGTTTGAAAGTCACAGTTGCTGTCTAATCTGCAGCTGGGAACCAGGCTCACTGTCATGGCCTGTGAGTGCTTTAACAGGTTGTCTCTGTGTGTGTGCGTGTCTCGAAATTTTGGTGAGTCCTGCTGATCCAATCAGGGTGTTCACAGGCAGCAAACAGCAACTCCAGATCCCTTATCATCCTTCATGGGCATTACTTTTAAGGCACCAAGAATTGCTGTTAAATAAAGGGTTAGTGACACCAGTGAGCAGACAGAAAACATTCTTACTGCTTCAGATGAGRGTGTGATGGCTAATGAGAGAGGCAATGACATCCACTCAAGACTTTCCGTCTTCTCAATGATGTGTCACCCTACAAAGGGCATCACAGATGTCAGCTGATAAGGAAAGCCTAAGTAGAACTGACATGGTATTAGAGTGAGAGAACACAGAAAGTGGCTGGGCTGTCATATTCTGATGAGATAAATCACCAGAGTTTCCTTTTCTCAGACACCCATTACACAAGTGCAGGCCAGGTAAAGCCCTTCCTCCCAACATCCTGCAGTCAGAAGAAGGGGCAGAGCRAAAGGGGGCTTGAGCTTTGAAATTTTCTGGGGTTTTGGTTTTGTGGAATACCAGGAGAAATGAAGAATTGGATGCAAAACTTTAAATTTCTGGATGAAATATTTTTGTGTGAATTTTAGCCAGRTATTTTGCTGGTCATTGAAATTCCATCACAAAACTAGAAAAAYATTCTTTTCCTTTTGGAGAGCAGGATTCAATCATATATTTGCCTCTGGCTTCTCTGACAGGGTAAAAAGGGAGAGTATTACTTTGATATGACTATATATATGTATATATGTAAAATATATTATCACTGTGTGATAAGACAGTTAATCGTAAATAAAACAGGTTGAGCTGTTGAAAGTTGTTGAAAGGTGAACTTTTATATGATGCCAGCAATTTGATTGCATGCCAACAAATCTAAAATAGAGAATAGATTCCTCTCTCTGTGTTGTGCAAATCATAAAATTGTGTGACCTGCTTACCTGTACAACCAGACAAGGTTTATAAAGCAGGGACAATACAAGTTCCAAAATAAGAACCAGCAGGTCTGACGTGAAGCCAGTGGTTGGGAAATTCGGAATGCAAATAAAAGAGGCAGTTGTTCATGAAATAGATAATTTAAATGAGACAGGACATCATGGAAGCTGAAATTTCAAGGCAGACTGGACAGAAGATAAACACTTGTGAGTCACTGGAGGCACAGGAATTATCTCTGCTTTGGATGGGCTCTGAGATGCAGGGGCTGTAGAGTAGGAGGGATTACAGGGGGAAACATTAACCAGTTTCCCTGTGTTCTTCTGTTCTCTAGGCCTACCAGGGTTGGTGGATTTTCAGTCCAGCTTAGAAGAGCCACCTTTACTCAGTTTCTCATGTAGTGCCACATTAATTATCACTTTAAACCTTTTGGTCTTCTGAGAGGCAGAGCACACAAAGAGGTTAAAGAGAATCATGATATTTCTGGGCTGTCTGCAGTTCAGGTACCAGATGTTCCTGCTTGCTTTGCAATCATTATCCTGTTAGTCCAAATCATTCACTCAGGTTTCTACTGTGAGCAAATAAGAGTCAGGAAATTCAGAGTGTAGGAACAGGGTTCATGAAAGCACAGTTTTTTTCGCTTTGGGGGTAGTTTACTTTGGTTTCAAATCTTGAATTTAGAATGGAGAGTTCACTCCACCAGTAAAATCGAACAAATATTCAACAGTACAAGGCAGTAAGCCACAGGATCAGAGCCAGAGCAAGAGCCTCTTAGAGCAGTTTTCCAGTGGAGTGTAAGGGCAGGAGAATGGGAACATCTCCCTTTTAAAAGGGGCAGAGGAACTTCTGAAGACTCCAGTTTTGTAAGAGGCTCTGTTCTTCACTCCCATTTGAAAGGAAGTGTGACAGGATTTGTCGCCAGGCATGATGATTCTGTAACCACAGCTGTGCCAGAAAGCTAACCCAATGTGTCAAATAACTTGAGAAAATATYATCTCGAGGACAAAATGGACTAATTGCGTTTTTCTTTCTCTCATATTTGTACATGACCCCAGGCTTCAAGATATGCCCCACTGAAGGCACACAGGCAGAAATCTCCCTGTTTGGCAGAGCTATCTCAAGCTGCCTCTTGTCTCCTCACACACAGCACAACTCACATTACTGCTCTCTTTAAACTCCCACTTATTCAGGGCTGAATTACAGCTGGACCATTCATCCTGGCTAAACTAAATAGGATAGCTGCACACACTGCAGCCTGCCCATCACAGGTCATCATTATGATATTAATGACCATCTGTAAGCAAAGCACACGGGCAGGCTGTGATTACAGCCAGCAATTTAGCCACTATGCTTTTGTCAGCGTGAATGCAGTTTAAATTAAACTGCASTTGGCTGCAGCTGAAGAAGCTTTTACTTAGCTCATAATGAGCAGATTCCAGTTTTCTCACAAAATTCTTTCCTTCCATAGCTCCTCACAAGGCCCTTGCAAAGTCTCTGTGCCCACATCTTCTGTTCTACTGGCTGGGGAAGTTCAGCAGGTTCCAGATCAGACTTTTTCCTCTTCCCTTTCCTGAGAGTGAAATACAATTCTTGTGTAAATCAGACTTCTGTCTTTAGTACACAGGTACTGATGGTTTGAATGGAACCATTCCACCATTTAATTTTTTTTTTTTTTTTTCTCTCCTGGTGCCGAGGTGAAAGCTTGGCTTTTTAAAGCTGAAAACCTGATTACTGGAATACAGTTCTCCCACAGCAGTGCAAATTACTCCATTGTGCAGCTTCACAGCCAAGGGAGGACATAAGACTGTCTTAGAGAGAATCTCTGGGGATGCAGTGCTCCAATCCATTCTGCTGTTTGTGTCTCAGAAATCCTCCAGAGTGCAATTCAATGACCATTGGAGCCAACTGGCATTGAACTCTGTCATAAATCCAAATCTCATGATGGACAGGGTTTAAAAGAATTAAAAGAAATCCCTTGACAGGGAAAAAACTGTGGATGATTCTGCTGCAGTGGCAAAAAGGTCTAACAAGAGCCGTGGCTCTGTGCACAGGAGAAAGGTAGGAGCAGAAGGGTGGTTTTACCTCTGCCTCTGGCACTGGGCAGGCTGGCACTAAGGACAAGATATCTGGTATCTGTGATTTAAAAACTGCCCTGGAAAGCCAGAGAAGGGCGTGGGTAGAACCAGAACAATCATTTAAGGGCATGGGTAGAACCAGGACAATCATTTAAGGTTGGGTGCAGCACTGATGAGCTACCATGGCAAACAGTGTCCCCTGCATCAGGACCAACCTGGATGCCTTCACTGAGCCCAGGATTTAGCAGAGGTTTGTAAAGGGGATCTGGAATCTCCATAGGGGCTGAGCCAGCGTTGTGCTCCTGGCTCTGAGAGGGTGACAGCCTTGTTAAAATCTTCAGGAGCTATAACCCTATTTTCCCAGCTTTCTGAGCAAAGTGTCTTCTGATTGAATTCAAGTGTGCTGGCTGGCACAAGAACAATAAGACAGCTGATTTCGGTTACAGGGGTATTGCCTTGAAGAGAATTTGGGTAGGTTGCTAATAGGCCTCTAGGGTGCTTGCTAGAATAGCATAAGGAGTTATTTTTTGAAATAGAATTAAAAAAAATTATGCTGGACACCACATAATTTTTTGGGGGGGCAGGGGGTTTTGGCATGATGTAATTTAAGGAGTGTAAGCCAATCTTGTCTTCTAAAATTTTTTATTTTTCTATTTATTTTTCCTTTTTTTTTCCATTTTGACTTATTTTAGTTTTGATCTTCTCACACTACTTTTTCCATTTATTTCGTTTGCTGTTCCCAGCCTGTTTACTTTAATTGATGCTGATGTGGAGGTTTTATGCCATCTTATAACTATCCTGTTTCTTGCCTTATCATCTGGTGCTGGCCATTCCTGAAGACAATACTGGGCTGGGTGGATTTTTATTTTGACTTGTTATGGGTRTTCCTATGCTGTCATACTGTTGGCATATGCACTATTGAGTTTCTAAAATCCACAAGACACTGAGGATTCCCATATTTAACTACAGATATACTTTGAAAACTTTCTCTCTGTTACTCTGAAGACCTTTTTGAACATCTCCACGTTAAGCACAGGAGGCAAAATACTGCCTGTGTAATTGTTACATTAAAATTTCATAATTTATATTCAAAATTTAAGTATGTGTTGATGCCATRATACTAAATAAGAAAGAATTAAATGTAGCCAAAATATTTCCATATGAAAGTCAGAGAGAAATTATGAATCTTCTCATTATGAAATTCCTTTATTCTCTGACCAGCTGGCTGGAATTTTTGGAAAGARCAAACAGATTATTTCTGGTGTTTGACCAGCACTGCCACATATTAGAGACACTTATCACAAAGTGGACCCAGCGGGACAGTTGTTAAAAAGCTTCCAAAATAAATGTCACCCGGATTTCTGGCCAAGAGCTCAGTTTGACCATGATCAAATCCCTTCCTATTTGACATTGCTGGGTGTATGTGCCATAAGTCTGTTTGCTTTGCGTTTGCTTGGCATTATTGCTCTGGAATACTTATTCTCCAAGCAATAATCATGTTTGTCTTTGTATGTGGAAACATATTAATAAGTGAAGTAGGACACAAGCTGGTTATTCCAAAGTTTCTTCCCATTTGTTTATTCTAGYCATGTAAGGAAAAGTGTGTGGGAGAATACAGTTGGGAAGTGCAAAGACAGAGTCCAGTTTGCCATCCTATAATACAAAACAATTTATAATACTTGTTGAAAACCGGATCAAACTCCAAGTAAATCCAACAGCAGCTACACAGAGCCACCAATATCAGCATATTTTTCCAGAGGTGAAAGCTTCTTAATAGTGGCTACCGTAAAATCTTCATGGTTCACTGGTCTTTTGTTAACATTGTCCTTTAGCTAAAATCACCKTTTTTACTGGCATTATCTCTCTGAGAGTGAATTTACTTCCTTTACTGTTCTTTTTTGGCTTATAGAAATTTGCAAAATAGTAACTCTTTCAATCTCCCCTCATAAAACATATTCTCCTTTATCTGACCCAATCCACCCTTAAATCCAGCCTTCAGACTGAGTTCTTGTCGGTGCCTTGCACAATGGCGCTTCCTCCTTAATGTTGGGAATATCTTAACAGATACCATCTATTATTTCAGCTGCTCTTCTTGCTCACTCCACGACATATTAATGATTCATTGAAGAATGTTTTTTCTTCTGAAATCCCTGAGCATTTTCCTCTTTGCTGTGTCCAGCTCGTGAACTCTCTAATCAGCTCTCTCATCAGTCTCCATATTCATGACATGCGCCTTGGCTGGGAAACCACATTCCATTTCTAGCATTTTTCATACCACTGTAATTCTTTCTTTGTTTTCCAGCTCTTAGTGATGCCTCTCAACCCTGTGTCATCAGCAAAGACTCACACTTTTAGAGCCAGACCACCTAGTGAAAACTGGTCCCAAGACCTATCCTTCYGGAGCTTCACTAAAAACTTCCTCTAATCCATTGCCATATCCCCTTTAGTCAGCTCCTTGCTAATTAAATGATTTGCTTTCATCTCCAGCTTGCTCAGTTTAACCATTAATTTCCCAGGTATTGAGCTGAGGGGACATTTCTTCCTAAGGACAAACAACCATCTTACTGAGTGAGAAGWCCRAGTTTRATACAACTTACYCTCAATAAAACTTTTYCTGTGTTTCAYWTTGCTTTTSTTCCCTTCAGAATTTATTCTTAAGYRYTGTAAATAYTAGATCAGAATATCTGGCCTCTAGTTACTGGATTCCTCMTTTCCTTCCTCATTCTCTCTCTCGCTTTCTTTACATATAGGGACTATCTCAAAGGTGCACTAATTATAAGTTTTCATGTTTGTTCTCAAAATTTCATAGTCCAGTTCTTTGAATTCCAGCATGGGAGAGCACTCAACTTACCCCAATTACATCTCTAAAGTTTGCCACTTCCATTCTCAGCCCTGTTTCTTTAGGAAGTCTATAAATTCACTTGATAAAATCATAGAGCTGGAAGGGAAGGTTCATCACCAAATRCCCTGAGCAAATCATCTGTAGTTGCATTGTTTTTAACTTTTGATAGTCCAGCTTACCTATAAACATTATTTTGAAGATTCAGTAAAACTGCCAGACACTATATTTGACGGTTTTTCTGTCCTTACCATTCAAATTTCTCTTGTGTCTAACAGGAATTTTCCTCATCTACAATTTARARTTGTAAATTCTGGTTCCAGCCATCRTGGACATGGAAASCAGACYTYATCTTATSTCTATCAGCCTTTGGTCTTCTCAAGTGCTGAAGTTCTTCTTCAGTGACACAAAGAGCCCCAGTTCTTTGCTCACACAGGTACTGTTAGTGTGGATTGTGACCATTTTTGCTGCTGCATTTTTAAACAGTATCTTTTTCAGAGCATTGTGCTCTAATAAAACAAAAATCTCACAGAACTTTCTTAGTGCTGAGCCAGACACATGAATTACTTCATGTGCTTTCTCCCAGCWCTCCTGCCTGAACTAGAAATTACATCAGTGCCTCATGGCCACCTTTGGTCTGCTGTAACCCCAAGGTCTTTGTCCATAAAATTGTTGCCAAACTTATTTCCACCCAGCTCAGATAGGTGCAGTCGGTCATTCCTGCCAAAATATTATTTACTTTGCTTTTCTTCTCTGACAAACTTCATTCCATTCATTTTCCTGCTAATTTCAGAATGTCCTTTCAATAGACAAGTTCATTTTGAATTTTCAATGAGCCAGTAGTYCCTTCTTGCTCCATATCCTCTGCAAATTTAATAAACATACTTCCTATTCCATCATCCCCGTTAATGAAAATATTGAATAAATGCAGACTTAGGACAGACTCCTGCAGAATGTCACTCAATACACCCTTCCATTTGGATAATGAACCATTGATAAGTACTTGGTAAGTATAGATTTCCAATCACTTTTTCACCCCTCTCATACCAATTTCATTAAGAGGGTATTTGCCTAGCTTGCTAATGAGAATATCATGTAAGACAGTGTCAAAAGCCTTATTCAGGTCAAATATGGCTSTGGCTTCTCCCTCACTCACACAGCCCTCGATCTGGTCAAAGAGGAAGGTTGGACAGATGTGACACAGMTCATGACAAATCTGCAGCATGTGCTGCGTATCCACTCTCATCTTCCAGGGGACACTTTGTTCCAGACTTTTACTAGAAATCAAAATGAAGATTTGTGGCCTATCTCCTTCGTAGGATTTCTCGTTTTTTTCTTCCTTAATAACCTGAAATCCCATGGCTCCATTTCCTTTTACACACTCCTCCTTGGCTGTTCTGTTGTGTGCATTCAGTGTACCTTTTATTGCCTGCTTTCTCTTTTATTTTATCACTTGTTTGAAAAGATACGGCACCATGTTTATTAGTTGCATAGCTCCTTCTGGTATTTTCTCTCTGACATGGAAAATATTTTAAATTTCTAATTACATCTGTATTTTCCTTCCTTTTCCATTCTGTGAGGTTTTGCTGTGTCTGGCTTTGTAGAGGAAATGGAGGCTGACAGGAAATGCAGAGCAGGGGTCAGATTCTACAACACAGTGGTTTTCCTTTGCTTCTGGAAGCATCCACCAAGCACAGGAATGACCTGCTGATCTTCAGAGCAGAGAATGTGCCCTGCTGGCCCTGTTTAAATGCCCCTAAAAGACCCTGCGAAACAACTGCACATAACAGTTTAGTTTTAGTTTTAGTGCAGTTTTTTTCCTGCTGAAGTTTTYGCAGTCTTCTGAACTCTAAGATCTTGCAAAACTTCTGCTTCTCAGCTGAGACAACTTTCTCAGCTCTCTGCTCCATTAAGAAAATCCATCCACATTTGTTGTATTTCGGAGTGTTTAGAATCCCCAGATGTGGTTTATTACACCATTGAAATACTCTTACTCATTTCTAAAGGTCAGACAAAATCAATCAAAATGAATCAATTTACATTTTAAAAACTGTGTTAGTGTGACACAGTGGTGGTGGTAACAGAGATTGAGAAAGCCCTGGTTTCACAGGTAAATTAAAATAGATCTAGCAAAATAAATGAACTGCTATAATTGTGAAGCCTAAGAACAGAACTGATTCATCAAGTGAAGGAGAAGGGATGTGGGGCTGGGCTGCATCTGATGTAACTCTAGGGGGTGATGCTGATTTTAAACCAAATGAGARCTACTCCAGAACCATTAATTGAATAGCATAATTAGTTTCTGTGGGCATATCTTTTGGGGTTTTTTTTTCCCCTAACCACTCCGAAGCAGTGTTATTAGGAGTATATACATCTCCCAGCTGAAATTTATCTCCATATTAAATATCCACTGTGAAAAATAGCTGAACATATTCATAAACTTTATTGTCTCCAAGTGAAAAGTTTGCTAAATTTTAAATCATTACAATACCTGGCAATCTCGGTCACTAATTCCTGTTTAMAATTCAGAAATTCAAAGAATATTACAAGCCATGTTAGTACTCTTGCTCAGCTCCTTCCGGCGCCAAGACAGAGAAGAGCATTTTGGAGGCTGAACACGGGGGAAATAAATCATCTGTCAGTTGAACTTTCCTGCTCTTTGCAAGTTCTAAGGAAACCTGGGTGAGGCATCTCAGCAATTCCGTGGCATCTCAAAAATGTAAGGTCTTGCTGCAGTTTTTTCCTGCTTCTTTCCCTGTCTGCTTAAGAGGTGGAACAAGTCTCTAATTGCTGAGGTGGTGACGAATTCCAGTATTTTGAGGGCAAGTGGCAGGTTAAGCATTGACCTTTCAACACATGTCAGTGCCTTTATGACTCACTTTTTTTTAATAACTATCTTATCTCACTCAGTCCTGTTTATATCTTACATAGGGTGTGAATGGGGTTGTTTTTCACACCCCCCCTCCAATATCAGACTGTACCTCCATTTTCTCACTTCAAAGGAAATCTGTTTTGTGCAGAAGTTCAAGAGGGAAAAAACCAAACTGAACACTCCACTTCTCTCCTATTATAGTTCCAAATTCCAGYTGGATGAGTTTCAGCTGAAATATCCAACGGGAGTGTGGTGGCAGCAGTTTGGAGCAGATTCAGCTCAGCAGCTGAGGACAGCAGCCCAGCAATGTAAGGACAGGGCTGAACAAACTGCTTGGAACAAAATATCCTGGATCCTTCTGTTCATTTTTAGGAGCCAAAGCAACTTCAGCACTTTAAGGAGCTGTTGAAAAGTCTGAAAAATCCTGCTTATTTATTTATTTATTTTTTCTATTTACAAGATCTACTTAGGACAAGGACCAAAAGAGCTGATGTTTTGATGAGAAGTTGCTCTAGATTTTGGTTGAGATTAGCAGATTTGCCAAGTCTCATTAACAGACCCYGCTTTTGTCAGTTTTACAGCCCAACTGCAGTGGCTTCAGAGCCWTGGATATACCTCACCCTCTGAACTTGCAGATGCTTTTCCTCACCAAGTCCTTGTCTTTAGAGATTCACATTAATCGAGGCCTCCTTAAATCCTTCAGCTGATAGTAATCAATAGCAGCCTGAGTAAAATTTAACTGCCTAAAGGTTTCAGCGTAGAAAATATTTTATTTACTTCTTGAAGTGAGTATTTCTGAGATAAAAATCATTATAAGCATAAAGAATGAAAAAAAGAAAAAGCATCTTGGAACTAAATTAATAATAAATTATGTATATTTGCTCTGATGACAGCTTGGAAATCTTTATGAGCAGCATGGCTGCATGGCAAAGCCAGAACCATTTCTGTAGTCCTTTCTCAGAAGACAAAAAAAAAAACCCAAATCTTCTGCTGTGTCTCAGGAGGAAAGAGTTTAGTGGATGTGGCACTGGATGGGGTGTCGTGGGACCAGGTCTTCCTGCCTGACCTTTTGGCTGCTCACTCAATCTCCCCATATTGCAATTAATAGGCAGTCACTGGGGGTAGCAGTGTCTCTATCTCTTGCTCTCTCAACACATCTGTCATGTTTGTTTTACTCTTTGGGTGCTAAACTTTCTCTCTGGTAGTGCCCTTTTATAATCTTCTTTTACAATCCTCCAATCCTTGATCCAGGCTGCTTTAAAAAGCAGATAAGACTGTGGGTTCTGAGCAGTAGAGATGAAGTTTTGCCTCAGAAATTTGGGCATCTGGACAGCGTGTGCAGTGATTTATTGGCAATACAGTGACTTTGTGGTCACAGCAGAGTAAATCTTGAGAGGGAGGAAAAATCAGGGGGATGTAGTGGGATTGTGGGGCAGGGGGATGCAGCCTCTTTCCCCCTCTTTGGTTTAGTTTTTACCTCTTCAGGTACAAAGTATACAATCCTTTGTTCTGGGCTAGAAATTGCCGGTACCAGCAGCTGGCTGTGACTGATAGTTTCCAAGCATTTGTTGTTTTCAGAAGTCTGCAGATCCCTCTGCTAATGGAAAGCAAACAGACCCCTGATATTGCTCTAAGGGGTGGGGTTTCCCCCTCTCCTTTCCTCCTTCAACCACCCTAAAATAGCCATCTCAGTTCTGGTCATCAGCTCTTCAAGGGGAAACTATGCTCGGGAATGGAAAACTTCTTTTAAYGCCAAGTTTTAGTAATTATTGTGTCAGGTTCCAAATCTCTGGAAAATAGGGTTTCCTAGTGGAAACTGACCCTTCTCTCACCCAGATAACGCTGTCACTGTAGCTAATATCATGTGTCTCGTGATACTGACTGTCAGCTTAAATTGATTAGCCAGGATGTTCCCCCCACACCCTGCTGCAAGATGTCACTGCTCATATTTTCATCTGGCCTCTATCTGCATACCCAACAGCCTGCCAGTGCAAAGCCTTGTGCTCATTCTCTTCATAAATGTTTGCTGAAGAGAAAAATGYGGTGTTCAAGATTTCTCTTCACCACCCGCCACCCCCCCCCCATCTTTTGAGCTATGGAAGAAATTTATTGGTGTCATGAAATAATTTGTATTTTGAAAATTAATTGTAGATTTCTGAACTTCCTCCAGCTCCACACTACCACATAATATGAATATTTATGTAATATATAAATTATACAAATACTTATACCTGTGTAAATGTAATAAAAATGACACAAAAAAATCAGCTATATTCAAGTGTCAGTTGGCACTTAACACCCAGGCTTACATTTACTGTAAAGGTTGTTTTGTTTTTTTTTTTTGAATGCGGGAGAGATGAAATATTGAAATCCTTAGTTCCAGGAACTGCAATTTTTATGGTTTCTGAAGATGTCTCCCTGAGGACCCAGAGCATGATGACATGCTTTGGTAAGGAAATAAAACCCCAGCTCCTTAATAAGCAGCCTGTCCCTTCATATTTTGAGTACCTAAACAGTGTTTGCACTTCCCAGACTGGTATAACTTTGACACCATCCATAGCCATCAGGTAAATAAGAGAAGTGAATGTTCCCTCACTTCATGAGAAAGGTGTTTTTTGATGTTTAAAGCACCATATTCCATTTCATTATKGCAATGCTGGACTGACTTAATGAATGTTTTACTTTGATCCTCGAGATCTGATGTCAGGAATATCAGATCTCGAGAAAAGCAGTAGGATTTGGATCTGCATTCATCACATGTTTGTAAAAGGAATGGAGGATGAATGGCTGTGCCTTTGAAGGAGAGGAGCTGAAGAAGAAAAAGATACATATTTTAACTAGCAGCCCTTTGGTAAAACACGAGCACATGTTAATGGAACAGACAGTGCCATTCCAGCTGCCATGTTCCACCTCTACTGCGCTCAGCAGATGGATCTGCACYGACCTGGATCAGTCTTCACAAACAAAATTGACCTCAGCTCCAATCTACAAACTTTCTGCATCCTACAGGCTCCCCTTCCCAGCCTCTGTGTTTTCCTGCTTGAAGAGGTTTACGTCCAGAGGGGAGATATTTTTCCTGCTTTGGGAAGTTGTTCATACTGTTGTGCACTGGGATCTTTTTATATTTGGACAAAGAAGCTGAATGGTYCAACACAAGAGATCTTTTCCCGTTCTTTCATTCCTGTGCAGCTGAATGAATGGAGTGGGGTGGACTATGAGTGTACCTGTCATGAGCTTCTCAGCTGATATATTTTCAAGAAAAGTCTAAAATTTTCAGTCCATTCAGATGTGGTGCATTGTCTCACAAATAACTCAATAATTAAGGTCGCTTAGATGGTTTTATCTTTTGTGCCTTGTCAAATCAAAGTACTTACAATTTATCTGYCTGTATGGAAAAATATTTTTTAAATTTTAGTGCTGGAGAGCAAGGAGGTCTCATTAAAAACTGAAATAATTTATTATATTTCACAATAAAAACTGTAATACTCAGAAAATTGAACCATTAAGGATTTTATTATTCCCGTATCTTTTCATGTTCATTGCCAAAATACTCCAGCTTTACAAAAATCTCCTCACAAAAAAAAAAAAAAAATCCAGTCCTTAAATTACTGTTAGCAGTGTACAAAGAACTTCATCACATGCTGTTTTAATAGGAATATCTCAAAAGCAAGCAGACACTGATGCTGATAATAGCAGTTAATTACTTCGAATGGAATAAAATGTATTCCTGTTGTGAAGAGGATCACCTTTGGAACATGGGCAAATAGTTGTGGGAAAAGGATGGTTTTGTCTCAGGGTTGTGTTTGCCATCTTTGGGTACTTTGCTTTCCCATTTGTGTGGGGACTTTTGGGGACTTTTTTCAATACTTCCATTGCAATTTCACTTAGGAGGGGGGAGAAGATGGGGCAATGCCTTCTTTCTCAGGTTCACATCTTCAGGAATGCCCCATCAGAATTTTTTTTCCCATCCTTTCCATTTTTTTTTTTTCTGGGAAACAGATATATAAACAAATAGATATTGATTTATTTGTGGAAGATTATTCAGTTGTGAGCACAGGAAAGCCTGCAAATGCTCCAGTCAGGGCTCGTAACTGGAGGTATGTTCCCATAATAGGATATGCCATACKATTTGTACTCCATCCAGCTGGCCCRTTGGAGCATAGTATTTTATGTAATTATTGCATAAATTTTAAAAGATAAAACATGTAAATGAACCTGAGTRGTAGTAATAGATGATTTTAATTACCCAGACACAGACAAGATTGCATTAAGTAGAGGAAATATATTTCTAAATCTGGAATGAGAGTGCTTTCTAATCCAATCTGGACATCAGCTGACAGGCAAAGAAACAAGGCTGGGTTTGCCTGTAACTTGGAAAGGGGGCTGACAAAATAATGTTAGAGGACAATCTTCAGTATATTAGTTGGGGTCACAAATACACTACAGAGRGAATTAAAATGATGATCAAAGCTGTGGAGGGAAGCAAAAGAGAGGATCCCAACCATYMGGTTCAAAATAGCAAACTGGGATAYCACRTAAAGCAAATTAAATAMAGCATTARAGAGAAAGATGACAGAAMCCAAGAGRGCTGAAATGAACACTGAATRTTGTGKGATAYACAGATTTCACAAATGGCTTGCCTTACACCTGGGTGTATTCTCATTTGTCACAGGCTGGGCAAATAACCCCTTCTTCAAATGGAAGATAAAACTCCTGTGTGCTGCTTAAAACTCAGAGAATTACTGGTCTCTGAAGACAGAAGGGAATCCACAAATTTTTGTGACAGTCTATAAAGACTGACTTCCTTCTACCCCTTTTTGTTTGCAGTTAGACTCATACTTGGAGGAGTTCTTCAGAATTCTTCTCAGGTTTGCTTCTAATTTATTTAATTTCCTGTACCTGTCCCTTTTCTTTTGTGTTCTCCTCCCATTTCAGCAGTGCAGGTGTTACAGAACAGCAATAATATAAAAACCATGAGCTACTGGTGGATACAGGAGCCAGACCTGGAAGGGATCATGGAGGAAGCCAAGTTAAATCTTCCATAATTCGATGCAAGCATGTGATAGACATTTGTGCTCTGAAGGGTTTGGAGAACGTCTGCAAACTTTGTTCTATTCCCTAAACCACCAATCTCTGTCCAACATCCCACAAGAAAAGGGGAAAATTCATGTGCAGAGCCTGAAAGCCACACAGGGAGGGAGAGGGAGATCCCAGAGATTCTGATGCCACTAAATAAATAACRTTCCCAAATGACCCCAGTCATTCCTGTTCCCTGAAAATGAACCTCATGGGAAGGACCTGGTTCTCATGCCATGCTCTGTTTCTTCAGAAGCTCTTGACCACTCTCCAAGTGGAATTTTGAGATGGAGTTTGGAGAAAAATTGAAGCATGGAT